>NC_134483.1:166231861-166531861 GCF_040206685.1 Ascaphus truei | reverse complement strand
AAAAAAAAAAATGCAAATCCCCTTTATTAATTTGGTGGCTCTTCTCTGTACTCTCTCTTGTTCCATAATGTCTTTTCTTAGGATTGGTGCCCAAAATTGTACTCCATATTCAAGGTGTAGTTTTACTAATGCTTTGTAATGGGGCATAATTATGTTTACTTCCCTTCCATCCGTTGCCCGTTTTATGCAAGATAAGATCTTGTTTGCCTTTGCAGCTAGTGCATGACTTTGGACTTTGGGCTTCTGCGCGTGCGGCGACCATGGCCCATGGTACTGGTCCCAGGAGGTGGTAGACAGACCAGAGTAGCACACCGCCTAGCTGCACTGGTAAACCAGTGCTTCAGCGCAAGAGTCCTGAGCGGGCTGGGGAATCCTCCGTTTCAACACAGGAACCAGGACACGGCCTCTCTAGATTAGGGAAAGAGTAGGCCCCAGGAACCAGGAAGCTGAAGATACACAGGGAAACCTCCGCTTCAGTGCAGGAAAACAGGAGGCTGAAGACGCAGGGGAAACCTCCGCTTCAGTGCAGGAAACCAGGAGCAGACCGCTGCGTGAATATAGCAGCCGGTCACAGGAAACAAGGAGCTGAAGTAACAAGGAGAGTACTCAGCTTCAGCACAGGAAACAGGAATTGACCGCTGCATGAGACTAGCAGCCGGTCACAGGAACCAGGGAGCTGAAGACAACAAGGAGAGTACTCCGCTTCAGCACAACACACTAGCAGCCGGTCTCAGGAACCAAGGCGACAGACAAGACAAATCCTTCTCCATCAAGGGTTCCCCCAATTTATCCCCATTTAATTTGTAATTCGCCTTTTTATTCTTGCATTCCAAATGCATAACCTTACATTTATGTTAATTTATGTTAATTAATCAATGAAACATTAAAACCTTTGCTTCCTGAGATTCTTACCTACACACACACACACACACACACACACACACACACACACACACACACACACACACACACACACACACACACACACACACACACACACACACACACACACACACACACACACACACACACACACACACCTAGATTAATCCACTATGACCAGGTAGGTTTTGAGAGCGAACGCCAGGCATCAGATAACACAAGGAAACTTATTAATGTGATAGATCAGATACATAAATCTAAGACCAAAGCAAAGCTGTTGAGACTGGATGCGCAGAAGGCGTTTGATAGGATAAAATGGTATTTTCTAGATAAGACATTGGAGGCATTTGGATTTTGTTTTTTGTTTTTTAAAGGCGTCCAGGCCCTCTATCAGATGCCAACAGCCACTCGGAAGATTCCGAGGGGGTAGAGGTATCTGATAACATTTAAGAATGGGACTAGACAAGGGTGCCCCCTTTCTCTTCTTCTTTTTGCCTTGACAATCGAACACCTTGCGGCTACAATCAGAGGTTCCCCAAATATACAAGGGATTAATATAAAAGATGTGTTACAAATTATAACTTTTTGTGGGTGATATTATCCTTACTATATCTAACCCATTGACATCTCTCTCAAATTTACAATCCGTTCTCCGGAAGTTTGGGGAATTATCTGGGAATAAAGTTAATGGGGCGAAATCGGAAGCGCTAAATTTAACGTTAACTGAAAAGGAGGTCAAGGTTCTTAACCGACATTTTGACTATATGTGGAAAAAGACCCATCTGAAGTATTTGCGGATATACCTTACTAGGGACTACAACTTATTATATAAATATAACTATCCCAAACTCTTTTCTAAGATTAGTAAGGATCTACAGGTCAAGAATTCTCACTATATCTCCTGGATTGGGTGTATAACTGCTGTTAAAATGAATATCCTCCCAAGATTTCTAGATTACTTCCAAACATTATCAATATCTGTCCCACATACAAATATAAAAGAAATCCAAAATCGAATTATAAAATTTATTTGGAAACATAAACAACAAAGAATAGCCAGGTCAATTATGTTGGAGTCTAAAGAAGGTGGGGGTCTAGCAGTTCCAAATATTCTAAAATACTATGTAGCCTCTCATTTGAAACAAATGGTTTACTGGCCCCGGGAGGGACCTCTGCTTGGGTGGATCTGGAAAGCTCACTTAAATACCCGGTTGGCCTGCCTACTTTGTTATGGTTGAGCTCCAGGACTGTGCTTGGGAGATAGCCTGAGCCGGCGGTAATCTGGTTTACTCTGAAAATTTGGCAGTTGGCAAGAAAGAAATATAAGGTCATGTCAACTCCACCTAGACTTACGCCCGTGTTCGGTAATCCAGGGTTTTTTGATGATCTTCCAGGATCTTAGAAACCTGGAGACATAGAGGGATTATAAAGACGGGAGATTTATTAGAAAAAGATAAGTTGATGTTGTTTGAGGGATTGATGAGAAAATACGGTTTACCTTGGACGGAAGTGTTTAAATATATGCAGGTCCGCCGGGTGTGCGCCGGGGTTTCTAAGAGGAGGAATTCCGTAAATACACACGGTTCGAAGATGTATGCAAAACAAAAAAATATCAAAAAGGCCTGTTTTCACCCCATTCTCAAGGTTTAATCACTCAAAAGAATAACCCGGCCCATAAATATATAGCCCAGTTGGCTCTGGATTTCCAGACTGAAATAACAAGAGAGGACTGGGAAGATATATGGGATAATACGGGTAAAACCTCTATATGCACAGTTACAAAAGAGAATATTTATAACATTTTGTTATGCTGGTATTACACTCCCAAAAGGTTAAAGCAAATATTTCCGGAGGTTACTGATAAATGCTGGAGGGGATGCAGGCAGATAGGGGATCTAGCACACACATGGTGGTTTTGTCCAGTAATGTAGACATACTGGATGACAGTTTTGAAATTAATAAAATTAATAGAATATTAATAGAATATATATAAAAGATATACACAAGCACCTAAACACCCCAATTAAATAAATAAAAGCACTAGCCAACAAAACAATTAATTAATTGTAAACACTAGCCAACAAAACAATTAACGAATTAAAACCAGTAGCCAGAAAACAATTAATGAATTAAAACCAGTAGCAAACAAATAAATAATTAAATGATACGGCGTCCAATCGGATTGGAGATGTACCATCTGACCATAAAATGTGCCGTCACAGGCCATATATAAGGCCTGTAACGTCTTCTTTAACAGGAAGAAGATGATGGGACAACATCTGTTGGGATTTACCATGGGGTTGGATTAACAGATGAAGAAAGAAGATAGGATTAAAGAAAGAAATAATGACAGAAGAAGATAGAAGAAGGCGATAGAAGATAAAAGAGAGAAGAGTTTTGTTACCTATTCCGGATCTACAAAGTGGGTGGCGTTGGATTGATTTTGATGACGTCGCGGTACGAGAGCTTCCTGATATGCCGAGATTCGGAGGGTCAACGCTTCTAAAGGTAAGAAAATTCTTGAATGTATGTAATTTTATTTTTACAGGTTTTTTGATTGCATTTTTTTTATTTTAAGTTTTTCATTGCCCATTGACTGCTAATGTATTAATCTGTCCCCCTTTAGGGTACAGATAAATACAGTGATAGCCAATGCATTTTTTGGCAAATGCTTGTTTTCTATTGACTGTTATTTTTTCTATTTCTGTTTATTGTTTGGATTAAATTGTTTAGAATTTGGATGGCTTGTTTTAAGTACATTTTAGGATTCGTTAGTGTTTTTAATTATTTATTTGTTTTGTTGGCTACTGGATTAAATTCCTTAATTGATTTGTTGGCTAGTGTTGTAAATTTATTATTTGTTTTCTTGGCTAGTGGTTTTATTATTTTTAATAGTTTGCTTGGGTAGTTGTTTATTTACTTGTATTTTTTGGAATAACATAATTGTAATAATTTTGCTATTTTGGTGATAGATAATTATTTGTGATGGGTTCTATTAGGCTATTTAGTTCTTTTATTGTTGGGGTGTTTAGGTGCTTCTGTATTTATGTGATTATTGTGTATTTTTGGCATTAATAATTTTTATTAGGTTGACCATTGAGTGACGGGCCACTATATCATGTCCATATTATATGGGTACCATTTACCACTGTGCCAATCAATGGCTACAGTGTGGGTATAGTATGGTATTACGGCTTCCTATAATTCCATGGGGCCTGCAAGATTTGGCACCATTGTGTTTCCCCCGGGATGGACAATTAAAGCTTGTAACTTCTCCAGGACTGGAGAGTCCCATGAAAATAGCGTTGTTCAGCTCTGGAGGATCCCTTCCCTCCCCCTGTTGCTATCCTGTAAAAAGAATGAGTGGTAAAAAAAACCCAGCTGGGATTGCTGTTTTGATATGGAAACCATATTGAAAATGAGAAGACGTGATAAAACTAGCTTTGAATTGAAAGTACTTGCTCCTTGAAAGCTTTCTCTTCCGATGCTTTCAGAACCAACACGGTTACTTATTAAGGGCAATATTTGAGCAAAACATCCATATTCCATTTATCAAAGATAAAAAAAAACATTTTAATGCAGCTGGGAGACCTTGATATATAATCCCACAAAGTTTGACAGAACTTCAGGAAAAATACATACTACAAGCTCAGTGTCTGTGTGTAAGGAATCCGCTCCTGGGTTTGGCTGAAACCCATTCCTTACAGTGCAATGCAGTTTCTAGACAACTCCCCCTTGAATCTGTAATCAGTAACACCTGTGCTTGCAATCACTGCAGTTCTGTCTCTGTGCTTTGTTATTGAAGGAATTCCCTCACACCCCTCTCCTTTGATTGGCTCCCTGCCCTTCTTATACTGGGCTCTCCCTTTTCCTCATTGCTGCGCATAAGCCAAGTGCTACTTGGATGTAACTGTGTTTGCCACAAGCTACCTGCCTTAGCCATTCCTTGTTCCAGTGGCCTGCTGCTTATCCTCTTTGCAGAGGCCTGCTTACTGGTTCCTGCGGCCTGATGCATATCCTCCTTGCAGAGGCCTGCTACTGTGGCCTGCTGCATATCCTCCTTGCAGAGGCCTGCTTCCTGGTTCCTGTGCTGTAGCGCTGGATCCCCAGTGCTAACCTTCGGTGTTCCTATTGCCTGTCTGCATTTCCTGTTCCCAGTGATCTCCCAGTGGCCTCCACTACTGTACCCGGCTAGGGAGAGCTGTTCTGTGCTGAAGCACTGGATCCTCTGTGCTATACCTTCTGCAATCTCCCTGCTTCCAGTAGCCTCCACTACTCACAGCTGTACCCGGCTAGGGAGAGCTGTTCTGTGCTGAAGCACTGGATCTACTGTTCCTTTCTTCCTGAAGTTCTTCTACGCTGAAGCAGCTTCGCTCAAGCTTCCTGTTACCGAATCCCTGCATGGATATCGTTAATCCCACCTTCTCCAACCCTGACCCTGGCTTGTCCACGGATTACCCCGCCTTCTCCGATCCTGACCCGGCTACATTTGACTACAGAATCCGCACTCCGGACTTAGCTTCGTGGTCTAAGGTCGGTGTATATCTATCCCCACCTCAGCCCCGCGGTCCGGTCCAGGTTTGTGGCGAGCATGTCCGTTACTGTCACGGCTGTGCTCGCCACAAACCTGGGTCGGACCGCGTGGCTGAGGTGGGGTTGTAAAAGCACCGACCTTAGACCGCGCAGGCGGATCCGGATTGCGCAGTTCGTAGTCGTACGTAGCAGGATCAGGATAGGAGAAGACAGCATCGTCGGTGGACACACCAGGGTCAGGACTGGAGACATCAGGGTAAATGTTGTTCAAGCAGGAGTTCGGCAACAGATAGTCAGGAGAGCCCCGCTTCAGCTTAGGAGTGCGGGAGTGGCTTCTGCGCGTGCGGCGACCATGACCCATGGTACTGGTCCCAGGAGGTGGTAGACAGACCAGAGTAGCACACCGCCTAGCTGCACTGGTAAACCAGTGCTTCAGCGCAAGAGTCCTGAGCGGGCTGGGGAATCCTCCGTTTCAACGCAGGAACCAGGACACGGCCTCTCTAGATTAGGGAAAGAGTAGGCCCCAGGAACCAGGAAGCTGAAGATACACAGGGAAACCTCCGCTTCAGTGCAGGAAAACAGGAGGCTGAAGACGCAGGGGAAACATCCGCTTCAGTGCAGGAAACCAGGAGCAGACCGCTGCGTGAATATAGCAGCCGGTCACAGGAAACAAGGAGCTGAAGTAACAAGGAGAGTACTCAGCTTCAGCACAGGAAACAGGAACTGACCGCTGCATGAGACTAGCAGCCGGTCACAGGAACTAGGGAGCTGAAGACAACAAGGAGAGTACTCCGCTTCAGCACAACACACTAGCAGCCGGTCTCAGGAACCAAGGCGACAGACAAGACAAGACAAGGCTTATGGCAGAACACAGAGACATCCAGGAAGGACTATGCTCGGCAGGGAGCATTGTGGGAAAGCAGTACTTAAAGGTCAGAGAACCAATGGCAGAAGGGGCGTGTGGCAGTATTGCTTTGGTGAGTGAATCCAGGCTGCAGTAAATATCAGGGGAATGTTCCAGGCCTGCACAAGCCTGCAAGGTAAGGCAAACAGTAAACCGAGGAGCGGATTCCTTACAGTACCCCCCCTTCACGTGAGACCTCCGGTACATGGCTCGCCCCGCGAAATGGCTTGGGAATCCAAGGCTGTGAAGAACCAGAGGGTTCCGGAGCAGAAACGACAGAAGAACCCCCACTGGGAGCCCAGTCTTTAGTAATGGGACCAGAATGTAGAATAAGCGGCCTTGATAGTTGATCGAATATACCCGGGCGACCTTCGGGACAGACAAAGTCTTGGCTGCCCTCTGCATGTAGGAATTTGAGAGGGACTTCTCCTCCAGAGGTCTCCCAGGTAGTGGTCAGCGAGGGTATAGGGTGGGTGGGAGCATTTCCCGGTATTGGTATGGAAGGTGACAAGGCAAGCAGTAAACCAGACATAGAGACCGAAATCTTGGGATACGTACAGAGTATTTCCAACTCAAAGGAAATAACAGGGGCAACAGAAGGTTCCGAGGGGGAAAACCATCGTTTCACAGAGGCAGAGAAGCACTCAGCAGTGGAGCTACCAAATACTGGGGAACCCTCAGTGGGAGATAGTATTGTCTGGAGAGTAGGAATAGGCTTTGGGGCTTTAATATCAGAAACTTGAGAATCAGGCAGAGCAAGGGTAGCGGAGGGAGGGGAGCTAACCTCAGAAGCTGAAGTCTGTACTTCAGTGACAGGGACCTGAGAGACTACAAAAACAGCAACGAGTAAAGGAATTGACTCCGGAGCTGGAGGCTCGGAATCCATAACAGAAACATCTCGCAAAGCAGGGGTACCGATAGGAGAACTAGCGTCAGGAGCTGGTGCCTGGGAATCAGTGACTGGTAATGGGAGAGTAATGATGGGAGTTAAAGAGACAATAAGCGGTAAGTTGGAACCGTGGAAACTCACAATAGCAGAAACCTTTGAAGTAAAAGGAGTCTTATCCAAAACTGCAAGGGCCCTAACAACAGGGGTGCTTGTCATGACAAAAACAGATTTAGGCGTGTTTACTAGTGCAGAAATTCTGATAACGGGACTCCTAGCCAGTGGTGAGGGTGTCAGGGTTTGACTAGTGAGAAAATCAGATATAGTGATAAGTGACTTAGAATCAATCACTGAGGTTCTATGTTTGCTGGACATGTGTGAGAAAGTACCCTTTAAGACAGGAATTTTAATTTTTACCCCGAGTAACCCAACGGTTGCTGGAGCACGTTTAGCTGCAGTGCTGAGGGACTGAGGTTTACCAAGGGCAGTAAAACTAAATAGCTCAGATTTAAACACCAGGACTTGTAATATAGGCAGGGTGGTCACAGACTGTACTAAGGGGGTAACCACAGATATGCTGATCCCTGGAGGGTTTGCATGGGCAGAGAAATCAGGGGAACTAACAGCAAGGACGACCTCTATAGAAAGAGATTCTGAATCTGAAGGGAGGTCTTTACCTCTCCGAGTATCAGGGCCAGCAAGGCAAATTTCAGAGAGAGGGGAAACTGTGTGCAGGCTTCTAGCTAGCACATATGAAAAAGCGTCACTTTTGAGTGAAAACAGTGTGTCAGCAAACTTTCCTGGGAACACCACATGAACCCCAGGAGGGGCATACTGACCACTGTACGATTTTAACCCTAAGCTTTGAGAAGGGGAGAACACAGACAGTACACGGGGGGTAATCATAACTGTACTGGTCTCTGAAGTGGGTATTTGGTAAGGAGTGTCTGGGAAACCAGAAATAACTGCAGATTCCACAACATGGGGACTATGTGCTGAAGCCGGGATCATCGCTCTCTGGGTGACAGACTGGTTCAGCGAAGTACCCGGGAATGGAAACTCTGCGACCAAGCTTAGGGAAAAACTTGGTAACTGAATACATTTAACTGGAAACAGAACTTTAGCCGAAGTTTCAGGGGACGCAGCAGCTGAGACTTGAGCTGAAGCAGGGGTTTTATAGCAAAAACTAACTAAGGATTCAGCAACCTTGGGGAAGTCATTTAATGCAACCTCTGCTGTAGGACTTGGGGACACATTCTCTGAGGCTAGAACGAAGGCATTAGCTTGGAGGCAGCAAGAATTTACAGGAGTTAATGCAGACAGTACCAGAGAGTAGAACATAGAGAGTTTTTCCTCTGTAATAGGTGAGACAAGGGATTTTTCCTCTGGAGCTAGGGACGTGACCATGGCTGGCGGAGAACAGGGGGTTACCAAAGGGGACTCAGAGAGCTGCCCCACACAGGGGTTAATACAGGAATGACCCTGGGAACAGAACTTAGAAATTCAAACTGAGTACGTGGAGGTAGGAGGGATTTGTTCTCTGACAGGGAAGGCATACAGAACTGCCTAGCAGGGGTTAAAGCAGGAAAAACTTCAAGGGCTGAAAAGGGAGATTCAGAGTTAGGAATAGAAGGACAAAAGGACTTGTTCTCGGATACTAGAGCCTTAGTGTTGGCTAGAGAAATATACGTATATTCCAGGGGAAGCTCACAGGACTGATCAGAAGGGGTTAACGTAGACGTATCATTGGTGTCAGAGTACACGGGTGTACAATCAGGGCTAGGGACCGTGGCAGCTTCTACGTTAGGGGGCAGTAATAGTGGGTCAGTTTGGTCATTTCCTGGAGTGGGAGATACGTCCCCAGGTTTAGCGACAGGACTGGCAGTACAGGGGGACTGCCAAGCGGCAGCGTAGCTGGCGAGGAGAGGGTCCTGTTCCTTTATGCAAATGTCCAATGTCTGGGAAAGTACACGGAGTGTGTCTTGAGCATGAACCAACATGAAGAGAGGGTCCTGTTGTACTACGGGAATGTCCAATGATAAGGCCAAGGCAAAGAGTATATCTTGGGCGTTGGCAAGTTTGATAGGATTCACATTATCCCAGGTTAAAGGGGAACCAGGGGAGCAAACACAAGCGGCCAGAGACCGTTTTAAGTCCTTGAGGCAGTAAGCCTTAATAATGAGATCGTTACGGCATTGTCTTTGCAACGGGGTTAAACCTTCATACATAATCTGTTCTTCTATTAGTGGTAGTATTTCGAAAAGATACTGGTTTTCAAACTGGGACTGGTCTACAGGCCGGGACAGGATTTCAGATAGAAACTTACCAACCCTCACCACAGGGCGGTCCGAGTTTGTGGGGCCGAGCATACTGTCACGGCTGTGCTCACCACAAACCTGGGTCGGACCGCGTGGCTGAGGTGGGGTTGTAAAAGCACCGACCTTAGACCGCGCAGGCGGATCCGGATTGCGCAGTTCGTAGTCGTACGTAGCAGGATCAGGATAGGAGAAGATAGCATCGTCGGTGGACACGCCAGGGTCAGGATTGGAGACATCAGGGTAAACGTTGTTCAAGCAGGAGTTCGGCAACAGGTAGTCAGGAGAGCCCCGCTTCAGCTTAGGAGCGCGGGAGTGGCTTCTGCGCATGCGGCGACCATGGCCCATGGTACTGGTCTCAGAAGGTGGTAGACAGACCAGAGTAGCACACCGCCTAGCTGCACTGGTAAACCAGTGCTTCAGCGCAAGAGTCCTGAGCGGGCTGGGGAATCCTCCGTTTCAACACAGGAACCAGGACACGGCCTCTCTAGATTAGGGAAAGAGTAGGCCCCAGGAACCAGGAAGCTGAAGATACACAGGGAAACCTCCGCTTCAGTGCAGGAAACCAGGAGGCTGAAGACGCAGGGGAAACCTCCGCTTCAGTGCAGGAAACCAGGAGCAGACCGCTGCGTGAATATAGCAGTCGGTCACAGGAAACAAGGAGCTGAAGTAACAAGGAGAGTACTCAGCTTCAGCACAGGAAACAGGAACTGACCGCTGCATGAGACTAGCAGCCGGTCACAGGAACTAGGGAGCTGAAGACAACAAGGAGAGTACTCCGCTTCAGCACAGGAACAGACCGCTGCGTGACACTAGCAGCCGGTCTCAGGAACCAAGGCGACAGACAAGACAAGGCTTATGGCAGAACACAGAGACATCCAGGAAGGACTATGCTTGGCAGGGAGCATTGTGGGAAAGGAGTACTTAAAGGTCAGAGAACCAATGGCAGAAGGGGCGTGTGGCAGTATTGCTTTGGTGAGTGAATCCAGGCTGCAGTAAATATCAGGGGAATGTTCCAGGACTGCACAAGCCTGCAAGGTAAGGCAAACAGTAAACCGAGGAGCGGATTCCTTACAGTTACACTGTGTATAAAGGAAAATGTGGAGTCTTATTAATGCACAAAAAGGAACCTTTATCCTGTACTTTGCACCTACAGGACTTCTGATTTGGGAAGTGTGCATAGGAAGCAGTAGAGGGGAGTTTAGTGATACACATACAGTACCTGTATTAAAATGGGATTGTAGGAATCTTCTTGTCATTGCTTCCTCTTTTCTTCGCAACCACAAAAAATCACCAGGACAAAAAGTGTGAGTCCTCCTGGCAAAGGATCTATGTAAACTGGATGAAATATAATGAACGGGCTTCTTACATTTCCAGAAAATGCTGCCGTACATAAAAGCAGACATTTCTCGATTCATAAATCCCCCAAATCCTGCCAAATTCAAACTTACAGCGAGTGCTTCTGTACAATATTATACCGTTATGAATAAAACTAATTAAATTAGTCGAGAGGGAATGCACGTTATAACAATATGGATTAGGTTCAATCATTTAAACTGTTAAATGCTGCAGATAATCTGCAGTGCCTGGAAACTATTTATGTCACTTATCTGTCAAGAACATGTTGCAAGAAGCTGTAATTCAGGGGTTTTAATAATAAATTAGGTACAACGAGAAGCAACTGATAACGTATCAGTTCATCTCAGTGCCGTAGTATTTGGAAACAGGCCAACATTTGAAATGTCATTTTTGTATATTAAAAAACTAACGTTTAATTATAATAAATAAATAAACATACACATTAGCAAACTTGTCTGTACTCTTTCTTCTGGTAAAAAGAGATAATGGAAGGAAAAAAACAGAATTATATGACTATGACTTACTGTAGTTTGTTTTGTGTCTAAACTAAATGTAAGTAAAGGTCTCTGAAAATAGTACATATTTAAATGCATCTTATTTCTAATCACCATTTCCCATGCATGCTATGATAAAATCTAACAGTTCCTTAGAGCTCTGCAGTACAAAGTACAGTTTTAAAGGGTACTTGAGCCTGCATAGTAATGACCCTTGAAAGGAGCAAACCAGTTTTTTTTATATATATAGGTTTGAAGCATGTGTCTCCGGAGCTAGACTGAGTTGATTTCATCTCCGGGATCCCCTGCTTCCCGAGATACTTACCTCAGTAGGGGGAGCAGGTATCTTTCTGCTGTTTAAAGCTCTCGTATCACGCGGGCCAACAGGAACAAACAAGTGATGACGTCATGGCTTCCTATTGGTCCGTGTGACGCGGGACATTTTAAGATGGCGCATCAGAGTGGCGCAGGGGGCGTGCAGGACATTGACCTTTACAGATGGAGTCCGAGAGCGTGCGGCAAATGTGAAGTGGAGAGGTGTCCCGGCGGTCAGTTGTCTGGCATGCGTGGAGGTGGAGCGCTGGGGGCGGCGCTCAAGCTTCCTAGACCGCAGGAGACCCACTGCTTCAAACCTATTAAAAAAAAACAATAAAAACGTCACTTGAACTGCCTCTTTTAAAATAAGCTTCTAATTAAAGCTAATATGGTCTGAGAGATTCTGTTAAACGCTGTTAGGAAATACAGCCCTACAGACAGAATGGGATAAAGTGCAAAAGGAAACAGCATGAAACAAATGTCCACAAAATACTATAATAGGGCACAAGTAGCCCAAAGTAACAATGTATGAGATTGACCAAATTTTCGGACACGTTTTGCTAAATTGGGTTCTTGTTCTAATTACATATTTTTGTAGTGTAAGGGGGACCGAGGACTCTTGAGGAATAAGTCCTTAAATTAAATACTCGATGTGGCAACGTAATTGGGGTGTAGTTTGACAGTTTTTGTGGTGCGAGTGCTCATTTGTAGTGCCCTGCGGGGAGGTGAGTGGGATTACTGGAGAGCTCGTTGTTGACCCCATACACACACGTGCAAATGTTAACGTGACATCAAGCGCCCACGTTTCTGATCAGAATCTTTAGACTGCACTGGGCTCCATTTTAATCTCCCGGACACTTAATATGTCAAACACATCTCCTGAAGGGGATTTTAAAAATAACAGCCTCAGAAAGGGCAACAAGAGATCTCTTAAAGTGAGTAATTAATGCAAAAACCAAAAACAGCAATTAGCATGGACTGCTACAGAAGGCCTTGGTAAAAATATTCCATACAAGGGAAAGTGACAGACAAGGAAGAGGCTAAGGAGATCTACTAAAATGGCAAAGCAGTGGTGAAACCCTGCGGGAGAAGAACTTACAGGCTGTCAAGGAGATGCCATGATGCAGCATCACCTCCATTACAACTACGGTACGTCAAAGTCTGTATGAAGGGGACCTGCAATAGGGGGAATAGAATAAACATGATTATGTGTGTCTCTTCAAGCAATATCTGGGGAGATTGTAGAAACTACATATGTAACCTCAAGGCCAGAGAAGCAGAGAAATAAAAATAGATGAGATATCCGCACAATCTAATGCAGCACAGACAGTGATAAATGTTGTAAGAGTAGATTGAATCGTGTGGAAAATGTATGGGATGAACCCTATTTTTATATCACTGTGCTATTTGATTAAATATATTTACTGTAGTAGAAAATATTGTGTTGAGTTTGCATTGTATTTAATACATTGCTGGAGATAGTTAATCAAGCCGACTTTTTAGTAGCATGCACGTTTACCCCCCTTGCTATTGACTACTAGTAGTTAAAGGGTTAAGGACCCTAGAGGGTTACCTGTGTGGGGTTACACACAGTTATTTCCCTCTCCATCATGTGATAAGGAGTGACTTGGCAGAAACTAAGCCATGCCCACTTTCTGTCTGGTAATAGTGACATCACCACTAGAGTATATATACTCAGGAGATTCTAGAAATCAGGTTCCTGGAAGAGTAACAGTTGGAGGAGCCTCACTGTATATATTGTAGATAAGTTCCTGAGTATATAGATATAAGAATGATCTGTTCCCATGAATTGTGTTGTAGTTAGGGCAAGTGTCCCTTCAGTCTTCAGTACCTGCAGATATGGCCAAGGTGAACACAGTAGTTCACAATTATAATGGGTGCTCGCCAAAAACAGAACAGAACCGCGAGGTTGAGGCGGGCATTTAGAATACACCAACCCGCAGCCATGAGACTGCATCCAGGGTGCAGATCTGTAATCGTCTAGCCGGGTCAGGATAGGAGAAGTAGGATAGTGTTAATACTCGCCATGGTCTAGGGTTGGAGATGTAGAATAGTTGATGTGTGTAGCCGAGGTCGAGGTATAGAGAAGGTAGGAGTCCAGGTATGTAGCCGAGGTTGTGGCTAAGAGAAGGTGGGAGTCCAGGTACAAAGCCAAGGTCAATGATACTAGGAGACAAGACAAGATTAGCAGAATTGCACAAGGCAAAGCAGGGTACAGCAAGCGGGGTGCTTGTGGGTAGCACTTTGTCGCAGGTTAAGGACTACTATGCTCAGCTGATTTGGAGCAGGCAACGGTGAGCATATAAAGGACTGTTGGCCAATCATATGAAAGGCACTAGGCTGAATGTAATGATTGCCTCTTGATTGAAGAGCCGTTCCACGCTGTGTTACATGGCTTTAAATGCTGATTGCCATCAGCCCACTCGATTGTCATGGGGTGGAGTAAGCACCACAGGTGAAATAGATGTAGTTATCCTGCTGTCAGTTTCAACTCGTGGTGGAGTCCTTCGCCTGACAACAATTGGACGACACCTGCGCACGATCGCGACACCAGGGGCGTCACGAGACATGTCATGGATGCGGAGCCTAAGCACCATCCTGACAACAATAGAGGAGACATATACCCTACAGAGGTTTCCAAGTGAGGAATTCCAGGGTTTAACAGAACCATCCCAACTGACTGGTCCATATCGGCCTCAATACAAGTCTGCCTAGAAGTGCCAGCCAGAATACAGAATCGGGACACGGATCCCTTGATAGTGATGAGTTGGCCAAAGCCCAGAAGGGGCTCTTTAGGGACAGAACATAACGGACGTTATGCAGAACAGGGACAGGTCAGATAGACCAAGACAAGCCAAGTGTCAGTACCTCACTATAGGGTTAAGATAAGGGCACTTAGAAGATAATAGTACAAGCAATGAAACAAGCAAGTCTACTGCAGTCATTCATACAGAGCCGGGATTTGGTATGGATAGCTTTGTTCCTTGCTTACTATACTAGCAGAAATATGTGCAGTTAGCATTAGGCCGCGCTTATAGTGCCGCCGCGTTCCCTTATAGTAAGCGTGACGGCGACATGGCAACGCGATTTTTTTAAGCCGGGAATATTTGATTTTTCTGGGGCTATTGCCTCATGTGACAGCCCCTGAACCAATCAAATACAACTTTCGCTAGCGGCGACGGTGACGTCTCGCCAACGTCGCGGGCACTATACGCGCGGCCTTACACTTCAGCGGTAGATGTGTGTTTGTACATTTGATCTATACTGTATATACTGAGCACTTGAGCTCTTAGCACTTTTTTCCAAGGCTTGGGAACCGCTACAGTGGGGATTAGTTCACTATTTGTGTCACATATATATCCGCTTGTTCGTTGAGCATCAATAATATTTAGGAGCTTTTTTTTGTAGCTGTCTCCACTCTAAATGGCAATAATGACTTCACACTGTAGCAGTCGGATGTACTTCACTAGCTGATAGTATTACACTTCAGCATTACATCTCATTGAACAGCAGATCTGCATGATTCTGAGCACTTGAGCTGCTATTAGTACAATTATCCCAGGCTTGGGAACAATTTGTACTTTGTTTCAGAGATTACTACCAATTGCCTGCATAGTGTTACATAACACTTGGAGGCAAATTTGTCTTGTAGTCGTTGCAGAACTATTAGGCTACAGCCCCAGTGCTCACTGCTGCATGCGAGCCTGGCAGCCTGACGACGCGTGCACAGATTACAGCCGCGAGCTGCGGTCCGTAGGGGAGCGATGGGAAGCACAAGGGGGGGGGGGGGAGGTGTTGAAACCATGACGGGGGTGCGTCATATCTGCCCTTCTGTTGGCTGCCCGCCGAGCATGTGACCGCATCGCGGCACGGGAAGACAAAATTCTGGTCTTCCCTACCGGCGGACACGCCATCGTGAGAGGGGACCGCACACACAAGGAGCTACTGGGGCCTGCCTGACTAGAGGTGAGCGTCTAGTGTGCGACGCGTGCACCGCCGTGACCACTAGGGACCTGGCCTTAGGGTACAATAGGCTAATACAGTGTTTTTCTACAGGGGTTCCCCGCGCATCCCTAAAGGGTTCCCTGGCATTTTCAAATCATTTGAAAATTGTACCACATACAGAAGAATTTACAGTGCATCTGATCTCGGACGCGCTATTAGAGAGGGTTGGGGTTCCTTACAATGCATCTGATCTCAGACGCGCTATTAGAGAGGGTTGGGGTTCCTTACAATGCATCTGATCTCGGACGCGCTATTAGAGAGGGTTGGGGTTCCTTACAATGCATCTGATCTCGGACGCGCTATTAGAGAGGGTTGGGGTTCCTTACAATGCATCTGATCTCGGACGCGCTATTAGAGAGGGTTGGGGTTCCTTACAATGCATTTGATCTCGGACGCGCTATTAGAGAGGGTTGGGGTTCCTTACAATGCATCTGATCTCGGACGCGCTATTAGTGAGGGTTGGGGTTCCTTACAATGCATTTGATCTCGGACGCGCTATTAGAGAGGGTTGGGGTTCCTTACAATGCATCTGATCTCGGACCCGCTATTAGTGAGGGTTGGGGTTCCTTACAATGCATCTGATCTCAGACGCGCTATTAGAGAGGGTTGGGGTTCCTTACAATGCATCTGATCTCAGACGCGCTATTAGAGAGGGTTGGGGTTCCTTACAATGCTTCTGATCTCAGACGCGCTATTAGTGAGGGTTGGGGTTCCTTACAATGCATCTGATCTCAGACGCGCTATTAGAGAGGGTTGGGGTTCCTTACAATGCATCTGATCTCAGACGCGCTATTAGAGAGGGTTGGGGTTCCTTACAATGCATTTGATCTCGGACGCGCTATTAGAGAGGGTTGGGGTTCCTTACAATGCATCTGATCTCGGACGCGCTATTAGTGAGGGTTGGGGTTCCTTACAATGCATTTGATCTCGGACGCGCTATTAGAGAGGGTTGGGGTTCCTTACAATGCATCTGATCTCGGACCCGCTATTAGTGAGGGTTGGGGTTCCTTACAATGCATTTGATCTCGGACGCGCTATTAGAGAGGGTTGGGGTTCCTTACAATGCATCTGATCTCAGACCCGCTATTAGTGAGGGTTGGGGTTCCTTACAATGCATCTGATCTCAGACGCGCTATTAGAGAGGGTTGGGGTTCCTTACAATGCATCTGATCTCAGACGCGCTATTAGAGAGGGTTGGGGTTCCTTACAATGCATTTGATCTCGGACGCGCTATTAGAGAGGGTTGGGGTTCCTTACAATGCATCTGATCTCGGACGCGCTATTAGTGAGGGTTGGGGTTCCTTACAATGCATTTGATCTCGGACGCGCTATTAGAGAGGGTTGGGGTTCCTTACAATGCATCTGATCTCGGACCCGCTATTAGTGAGGGTTGGGGTTCCTTACAATGCATCTGATCTCAGACGTGCTATTAGAGAGGGTTGGGGTTCCTTACAATGCATCTGATCTCAGACGCGCTATTAGAGAGGGTTGGGGTTCCTTACAATGCTTCTGATCTCAGACGCGCTATTAGTGAGGGTTGGGGTTCCTTACAATGCATCTGATCTCAGACGCGCTATTAGAGAGGGTTGGGGTTCCTTACAATGCATCTGATCTCGGACGCGCTATTAGAGAGGGTTGGGGTTCCTTACAATGCATCTGATCTCGGACGCGCTATTAGTGAGGGTTGGGGTTCCTTACAATGCATTTGATCTCGGACGTGCTATTAGAGAGGGTTGGGGTTCCTTACAATGCATCTGATCTCAGACCCGCTATTAGTGAGGGTTGGGGTTCCTTACAATGCATCTGATCTCAGACGCGCTATTAGAGAGGGTTGGGGTTCCTTACAATGCATCTGATCTCATACGCGCTATTAGAGAGGGTTGGGGTTCCTTACAATGCATTTGATCTCGGACGCGCTATTAGAGAGGGTTGGGGTTCCTTACAATGCATCTGATCTCGGACGCGCTATTAGTGAGGGTTGGGGTTCCTTACAATGCATTTGATCTCGGACGCGCTATTAGAGAGGGTTGGGGTTCCTTACAATGCATCTGATCTCGGACCCGCTATTAGTGAGGGTTGGGGTTCCTTACAATGCATTTGATCTCGGACGCGCTATTAGAGAGGGTTGGGGTTCCTTACAATGCATCTGATCTCGGACCCGCTATTAGTGAGGGTTGGGGTTCCTTACAATGCATCTGATCTCAGACGCGCTATTACAGAGGGTTGGGGTTCCTTACAATGCATCTGATCTCAGACGCGCTATTAGAGAGGGTTGGGATTCCTTACAATGCATCTGATCTCGGACGCGCTATTAGAGAGGGTTGGGGTTCCTTACAATGCATCTGATCTCGGACGCGCTATTAGAGAGGGTTGGGGTTCCTTACAATGCATCTGATCTCGGACGCGCTATTAGAGAGGGTTGGGGTTCCTTACAATGCATTTGATCTCGGACGCGCTATTAGAGAGGGTTGGGGTTCCTTACAATGCATCTGATCTCGGACGCGCTATTAGTGAGGGTTGGGGTTCCTTACAATGCATTTGATCTCGGACGCGCTATTAGAGAGGGTTGGGGTTCCTTACAATGCATCTGATCTCGGACCCGCTATTAGTGAGGGTTGGGGTTCCTTACAATGCATCTGATCTCAGACGCGCTATTAGAGAGGGTTGGGGTTCCTTACAATGCATCTGATCTCAGACGCGCTATTAGAGAGGGTTGGGGTTCCTTACAATGCTTCTGATCTCAGACGCGCTATTAGTGAGGGTTGGGGTTCCTTACAATGCATCTGATCACAGACGCGCTATTAGAGAGGGTTGGGGTTCCTTACAATGCATCTGATCTCAGACGCGCTATTAGAGAGGGTTGGGGTTCCTTACAATGCATTTGATCTCGGACGCGCTATTAGAGAGGGTTGGGGTTCCTTACAATGCATCTGATCTCGGACGCGCTATTAGTGAGGGTTGGGGTTCCTTACAATGCATTTGATCTCGGACGCGCTATTAGAGAGGGTTGGGGTTCCTTACAATGCATCTGATCTCGGACCCGCTATTAGTGAGGGTTGGGGTTCCTTACAATGCATTTGATCTCGGACGCGCTATTAGAGAGGGTTGGGGTTCCTTACAATGCATCTGATCTCAGACCCGCTATTAGTGAGGGTTGGGGTTCCTTACAATGCATCTGATCTCAGACGCGCTATTAGAGAGGGTTGGGGTTCCTTACAATGCATCTGATCTCAGACGCGCTATTAGAGAGGGTTGGGGTTCCTTACAATGCATTTGATCTCGGACGCGCTATTAGAGAGGGTTGGGGTTCCTTACAATGCATCTGATCTCGGACGCGCTATTAGTGAGGGTTGGGGTTCCTTACAATGCATTTGATCTCGGACGCGCTATTAGAGAGGGTTGGGGTTCCTTACAATGCATCTGATCTCGGACCCGCTATTAGTGAGGGTTGGGGTTCCTTACAATGCATCTGATCTCAGACGCGCTATTAGAGAGGGTTGGGGTTCCTTACAATGCATCTGATCTCAGACGCGCTATTAGAGAGGGTTGGGGTTCCTTACAATGCTTCTGATCTCAGACGCGCTATTAGTGAGGGTTGGGGTTCCTTACAATGCATCTGATCTCAGACGCGCTATTAGAGAGGGTTGGGGTTCCTTACAATGCATCTGATCTCGGACGCGCTATTAGAGAGGGTTGGGGTTCCTTACAATGCATCTGATCTCGGACGCGCTATTAGTGAGGGTGGGGTTCCTTACAATGCATTTGATCTCGGACGCGCTATTAGAGAGGGTTGGGGTTCCTTACAATGCATCTGATCTCGGACCCGCTATTAGTGAGGGTTGGGGTTCCTTACAATGCATTTGATCTCGGACGTACTATTAGAGAGGGTTGGGGTTCCTTACAATGCATCTGATCTCAGACCCGCTATTAGTGAGGGTTGGGGTTCCTTACAATGCATCTGATCTCAGACGCGCTATTAGAGAGGGTTGGGGTTCCTTACAATGCATCTGATCTCAGACGCGCTATTAGAGAGGGTTGGGGTTCCTTACAATGCATTTGATCTCGGATGCGCTATTAGAGAGGGTTGGGGTTCCTTACAATGCATCTGATCTCGGACGCGCTATTAGTGAGGGTTGGGGTTCCTTACAATGCATTTGATCTCGGACGCGCTATTAGAGAGGGTTGGGGTTCCTTACAATGCATCTGATCTCGGACCCGCTATTAGTGAGGGTTGGGGTTCCTTACAATGCATTTGATCTCGGACGCGCTATTAGAGAGGGTTGGGGTTCCTTACAATGCATCTGATCTCGGACCCGCTATTAGTGAGGGTTGGGGTTCCTTACAATGCATCTGATCTCAGACGCGCTATTAGAGAGGGTTGGGGTTCCTTACAATGCATCTGATCTCAGACGCGCTATTAGAGAGGGTTGGGGTTCCTTACAATGCATCTGATCTCAGACGCGCTATTAGAGAGGGTTTGGGTTCCTTACAATGCATCTGATCTCAGACGCGCTATTAGAGAGGGTTGGCGTTCCTTACAATGTATCTGATCTCAGACGCGCTATTAGAGAGGGTTGGGGTTCCTTACAATTCACATAGGGTTCCTTAACGAAATAAAGGTTGGAAACCATTGGGCTAATATATCACTGACTGCAGCAGTGAGTATTTTACTTCTGAGGTACCTAGTTAGTCTGGGAGTAGTGCAACTCTGACTTCCTGATCAGGTCATTTAGCTTAATCCTTCTCCTCCCTCCTCCCTTTCTAAAGTTGAATTATTATATTTTATTGAATGTTATGTTTTATCCACATTCATTCTTCTTGCCATCCTGATTTATCACAACTATATTGGTGTGCACACTATGAAAGATATCCTTGTGTTTCTTTCCATTTTGTGTATTTGTAACAGTGTGAAGACACCTGTAAATATGCTGTATGTGAATGATGAGAAGAACCTTATCAATGGATGTTAGTAAAGGCCCATTGTTTGTACTACAAAAGTTCCTGGTGCCCATCATTATTCCACCAGCATAGATACCCAGCTTGTGTGGACAGCACAAAGACAAGGTAACAGAGACCGAGCTAAGGTACTGTATATAGTCAGTGCATGTAAACTCCTTTAATGCCGGGCAAGGACGGTTAGACAATGATAAAACAATCCTATACTTAGCATGTGCATGAGCTGCTTAGATCTGTAAACCACATACAGTACAGTAGGTTCACTCCAGTTCAGGTCCATCCAAGTTTATCGATGCAGACAACAGGAAGTCAAATGACAGCAACCTTTTCCTCCATATAACTACTCCTCGAATTGCTTACTGACGCAGGCAATGTACACTACATGGAAACAGTAATGCAGAGAGATGTACGAATAGCCAACTATCATTTCATCATGTGGGTTCTGAAGGGACATGCCTCAGGATATCCCAAATAGAAAGAGCTGCAACCACCACATACAGTATGTTTCTCCAAGCAGCATGAGGACATGATCTTACAACCTTGGTAATGAGAACAGTGGAGGATGTGAGTGATGTCATCCAGATATTTCCTGGGGGCACACAAGGAGATGCCTCATCCCAGTTATCATGTTGTAACTAGCTGAGAAGAACTTTGATTGAATGGGAAATGATGCAGGGAGATTCTCATACCTTGTGGCACTCTTTCTTCTGGAGGTTGCTGTTCCTTCTTTGATTTGGAGCTCAGAAATGGGAGCCAGTGAACTTCTTACTATTTTAAGTTTGCATGTCTGAATATATCTTTATTTCAATGGATAATGTAAGTGTGCCCCATATAAATAAATTACTAATACATACAAATGTGGACTAAGTGCCTAAGGCGGAAAAATAAGGCAACATAGCCCATCTGCAAACTGTCTCACACAATTATATTTCACATTTTATTTATTTTTATTTCATCATGATATCATTAGGCTTACACTTACATGCTTTCCATGCAGTTGTTCCGATTGTGTTGTTCTTTTTTGGGAGAGGGGGGGACTTAGGGGGTGGGTTGATGGGTGGGGGTTGTTGTGCACTAGTCTTAAGGATGTGCACAATTCACTTAGAAGAGCAGCTAAAGATGCAGTAAAAATGTATACCTTATTCGGTAGTTTATGGAAAAGTATAGAAACCTTGGTTTTCCATGAAAGGCACACATGAATGCTTTATACTAAACATTTATCTCCTGTTTGTGCATATTTTGGTTTTACAGCTTAGAAATAGTAACACGTATAGAAATAGTATGCAAAACATAATAAAAGATAACATGGTACAAAAAAGGGGTAGCCCCATTCCCCCCACCTCCTCCTTTGGGGACTACCAGTTAGTATAAGGGGTTAACAGCCTTAATTGGTTAACTGTGTGGAATCACTCAGGTTACTCCCCTTCCCACCATGTGATGCAGGATCACTATGCAGAAAGAGATAGCAACTCCTTTGTATGTCTTGTGACCAGTGTTGTGTATATATAGGTCTGTTTGATGTTCTAGAAACAGATTTCTCAGAATTCAGATCGCAGCCTCACCCTGGGCCCTGTAAATTGGTTTGTGTGTATAGTTATGTGTACTAAGGATGTCCTGTCACCATTTATTGTTTTCATTTAAGGAATGTGCTCTATATAGTTAGAGCTCATAGTAATGGCCCAAGATTGTTCTTGTGCTCCGCAGGGAGTTCACAGAGTAGAAGCTCCGGAGCATAATCGGATCGGCCCCACCAAAAGGTCTTAAGTAAACTCCCGATCCGACAAGTATAGATTAAGAATGCTGGGCACCAAAACGGATAGTGATTCCAGAGAATAGTGTGTATCTCACAACAAGGGTGCACCTGTGATAGGGCATTATTTAAGCCAGGGGTGCGCAAACTTACCGTAATGCGTCCCCCTTTCTCCTCTCCAGCTCGCAAATGCACGGCTCCGGCGTCAAATGACGTTGCGGGTCGTGGGATGTCAAGTTGCCATGGCAATGTGACGTCACATGCCGGTTGCCATGGAGACGCGTCGTTGGAACCAAGGTAAGTTAAGAAGTTACAGATGCCTCACGTGATGCCCGTGCCTTATGAGACACGACGGGACCGGTGTGTCTCACAAGAACACATCCAATGTGTTCAGCTGGTAGATATCCCAGCTCAACTCATCAGGGCATGAAGTCAGTCAATCACTGATGAAACGCGTAAGCTGCGTCATCACGTAGGGGTTTGAGCTACACGAGGATCCCCTGAGACGGAGTCAGCTGTTCCATAGTGAGCACGTTCCTGCTTTTACTGCTTCTGAGCGACGAATTTTACTACTCTACTGTTGCTGCGGTTTTGACCGATTCCACCTTTATACAGTATACAGCCAAAGCTGGGGTTGAGTGTTCCTGTTCTTACATCTGGTTGAGCTGGGATATCTACCCGCTGAACACATTGGATGTGTTCTTGTGAGACACACGGGTCCCGTCGCCGACCAAACAGGTTCTCCCTCTAATGCTCTCGCATCGGTTCCAATTAATCCTAACCATGAGACTCCCAGCTGACAGGCGCGCAAGCAGCGTGTATTCCAGTTCAGTGTACATCTGGGCACAGTGCTAGGAGATTGTGTATACCATCTACCACAGTGGAACTGTTTGTTCAACATTATTGTCATTGGAGACATTCACTCATCTCTATCAGGAGGACTGTATAAGGAACATTTCACTTGTGGAACTTTATCTGACTTTTATTGTCTCTTTGGGTATCCTCATAATTATTGCTGCAGCAATCTCAACCCTCTTTTTAATATATATATTTTTAACCATTGATCTGATATACAGTCATGTGAAAAAGAAAGTACACCCTCTTTGAATTCCATGGTTTTACATATCAGGACATAATAACAATCATCTGTTCCTTTGCAGGTCTAAAAATTAGGTAAATACAACCTCAGATGAACAACAACACAACATATTACACTGTGTCATGGTTTATTTAACAAAAATAAAGCCAAAATGGAGAAGCTATGTGTGAAAAACTAAGTACACCCTTACTGCTTCCATAGGAATTAAGATGCTAAGTAGCAGACAGGTGCTGGTAATCAAATGCCCTTGATTAATTGATCATCAGCAAGTGTGACCACCTCTATAAAAGCCGAAGTTTTAGCAGTTTGCTGGTCTGGAGCATTCAGGTGTATGTTAACACAATGCCAAGGAGGAAAGACATCAGCAATGATCTTAGAGAAGCAATTGTTCCTGCCCATCAATCTGGGAATGATTATAAGGCCATTTCCAAACAATTTAAAGTCCATCATTCTACAGTGAGAAAGATTTTTCAAAAGTGGAAAACATTCAAGACAGTTGCCAATCTTCCCAGGAGTGGACGTCCCATCAAATTTTCCCCAAGGTCTGACCGTGCAATGCTCATAGAAATTGCAAAATACCCAAGAGTTACATCTCAGACTCTACAGGCCTCCGTTAGCATGTTAAATGTTAAAGTTCATGACAGTACAATTAGAAAAAGATTGAACAAGTATGGTTTGTTTGGAAGGGTTGCCAGGGGAAAGCCTCTTCTCTCAAAAAGAACATGGCAGCACGGCTTAGGTTTGCAAAGTTGCATCCGAACAAACCACAAGAATTCTGGAACAATGTCCTTCGGACAGACGAGACCAAAGATGTTTGGCCATAATGCACAGCGCCCCGTTTGGCAAAAGCCAAACACAGCATATCAGCACAAATACCTCATAACAACTGTCAAGCATGGAGGTGGAGGGGTGATGATTTGGGCTTGTTTTTGTAGCCACAGGACCTGGGAACCTTGCAGTCATTGAGTCGACCATGAACTACTCTGTATACCAAAGTATTCTAGAGTCAAATGTGAGGCCATCTGTCTGACAGCTAAAGCTTGGCCGAAATTGAATCATGCTACAGGACAATGATCCCAAGCACACCAGCAAATCTACAACAGAATGGCTGAAAAAGAAAAGAGTCAAGGTGTTGCAATGGTCCAGTCAAAGTTCAGCCCTCAACCCAATTGAAATGCTGTGGCTGGACCTTAAGACAGCTGTGCATAAACAAATGCCCACAAATCTCAATGAACTGAAGCAACGTTGTAAAGAAGAGTGGGCCAAAATTCCTCCACAACGATGTGAGAGACTGATAAAGTCATACAGAAAACGATTACTTCAAGTTATTGCTGCTAAATGTGGTTCTACAAGCTCTTGACTCATAAGGTGTACTTAGTTTTTCACACATGGCTTCCCAATTTTGGCTTTATTTTTGTTAAATAAATCATGACACGGTGTAATACGTCATGTGTTGTTGTTTATCTGAGGTTGTATTTACCTAATTTTAAGACCTTCTAAGGAACAGATGATTGTTATTATGTCCTGATATGTAAAACCCTGTAATTCAAAAAGGGTGTATCTGCCATACTGGTCATATTATCTGTTATTCATTTATTAAATTGTTATATTATATTTATAGAAGTGTGTGCTCACAGTTTTTGAGTATGTAAATATATATTATATACAGACCTGCCTAAGACATGTGATTGTGCTCATTCAAGTGATCTTTTTATTTTCTATATGCAATATGATAGGAGGTTTCTTGCTGCCTTTTTCACCCACCATAACTTAAAACGTGATGGTAAACCCTACAGTCTTGAAAATGCAAAGCCAGCAGTACAACCAACTTCACACTGATACCCATTAAGGTTGAAACATGTCTGTGAATGGTTTCTCTGGCTTTGCATCTGATTCCCATGCTGTGCTTTAAAGCTGTGTTAACAGCGAGCATTAGCTTATATGGACTCCATGTAACAATGGTTTTTCAGACAAAAGGTGACACATTGTGTGCTCGTTTGCATATCATTTCCCCAAATCCCTTGCTGCAGTGGAAGCACTGTATGCTGGCGATAATGGTGAAAGGCAGGGTTGCAGACCTGCCTAAGACATGTGAATGTGCTCACAAGTGATCTTTTTATTTGATTTTTTATATATATATATATATACTGTACTATATATATATACATACACAACATAGACTGCACTTGGGTGATTGCCGCTGGCAATGCCTAGTTAGTAGTGGACAAATAAATCTAAGTGGATCTACACCGATGTGTTAATGAACCATATATACTCCACTAAATACCACACATGTATGTCCCAGCATAGGTAGCCAAAGCAAATAATGTGAAACCAATTATAAATAGTGCTGTGGGTGCCTATTTAACCCAAATAAAATGGTAAAAAATAATACAAAAATATAAAAACAATGAAAATCACAATACTTAGAACATAATGTCCTTGCGAGTCCAAAAAATTAAGTCCGATACAGAAAATCAAAAGCACTAAAACAGGAAACAGGCAGCCTTTTGATAGGGCTCAACGACCTCCCCACTACCTGCATAGAAAAAAAAAGGAAGCAAAAAAAAAGAAAAATTTGAGAAGCCACTGGTGCCGAGAGTTCCTGCTGGACGGGGACTCACGAGGACCACACATTCTTGCTGACCATTCGGAGCATGAGTATTGATCTCATACATGCTTTTTTACCTTCATTGTTTGTGAGTTTAACAATTGAGTTTTTGGAACATTTTTTATACAGTAATGCAGTAGGATTGGGCGCTTTTTTTCTTTACTTTTTTTTATATATAATATAAAATCCCACTGCATTACTGTATAAAATGTATGACTAAAAGATGCTACAATGTGGTGTGGGCATCATATATATAGTGATGCCCACACCACATTGTAGCATATTTTAGTCCCAGATAAAGGCAGGCAAAATTGCACTTCTCTTACATGGGGTTTATTTACAGGGATTAAATCATATAACAGGCCCACTGTCCCTTTAAGTCCAAAAGAAATGATAACATAAACACCTATTCCCTATAGGGAAACTAACTCACTATTTCAGCCCTATCTAACTGGATGGCCAGCTAAGCTGTTTCCCACCCCAAAACATGCCCTGGCATATGCAACAATGTAACACAGTCTCTGTACATAACAATAAAGTGTTTTGCTTATCTGCTAATCCTTTGGAGCAAACGTCCCCGCTTTAGCACGGCCTTGCATCCTTCCTTCTTAGGGGAACTCTGCCCCACGTGAGCTCAGAGTAACTCTCCTCAGTACATCCACTGTCAAGGACAAGACATCCCCGCTTCAGCATGGTCTGTTGTCCTTCCTTTTTCTCTCTGGGATTCAAACCCAGTCAGTCCTAGCAGACTCCGTGACCACTGTCCAGCGGGTCTAAAGGGCTGTGTCAGCTTCCACAGCTGGGGAGAATTCTTCTCTGCCCCCCCCCTTCTCTGAGGAACAGCAGTCTCTCCGCATGGCAGCTTTCAATCTGTCTTTTTTTAAACCACTTCCTTGTTCACTCAGACCAGGCTGATTAGCTCCATTAGTTAGGAGCTGCTGCTGGCTTCTCTGAGGGGAATTAACTCTCTGTGGACTGGAAAGCACACTTACTGCACTGTTCCAGCACCTAGAGGACAGTGATGGTATCACAATATATATATCCAAATCGATGTAAACTCTTTTAGAGCCGGGCAAGGAATCTAACACAAGGATACAGAAAATGCACTAGATAAAGTACATTAGAGAGGAGACAAGAGTTTTATTGCTACAGCATCGTTGGATAAACTGAACTCTATTCTTCTATTATGGTTTCACATATTTGGACTTGCTAAAATAATAGCAAAATGTGTTGAAATAAATGCCCTGAGCGAGCTAGATTTTACTCTAGTCACTGAACAGCTGTATTGATGACAGGGTAGATGCAATAAAAAAACCACAGCTACTACTAATAATAACAAACGTGTCTTTACGTGTTTTAAATATTTTGAAACATGTAAAGACCAGTTTGTTGGCATTAGAAGTAGTTGCAGTTTTGTTTTAAGGTGAACGTTTCTTCTGCTTGCTTTTTTATTACATATTACATATTAAATGTATTTAATATTATTTGATCCAGTTAATTTTAATATGGTGCTTCTTCTCTTTTTTATTGTATAATATCTAGAACAATTAGGTCAATCAGTCCTCACAGATGAAGGGGATAATAGTACAAGAAAGTCCCCAATTGTATGCACTCGGATCCTACACTGTGGTATTCTAGTGCTGGGGACAATGCACACTTTTATGTCCTATAGAGAATATGAGCAACAGATTATTCCGTGATGAGTATAAAGTAAAGTATGAAATGATAGAGATCGTTGCGAATGTTGGAATATACAGTATGGTGTACATAAAATTATTATAATTTTAATAGGTATATTTGTTCAAATAAATGATCTTTGATTGCTAGGGCTGAAAATTAATCCACAAAGTAGTCCTGCAGAATTTGTTGGCAGTATAAGTATACGGTATACATTGTATTCATACATTGCATAAGAGATGCACAATGTTGCGCTATGTTAGTTTAAATAGCTGTAGCAAAGGTTAGTAGAAACAGTTATTTATATGAACGTGGTAAAACACAAGGAGAGAATTGTGAGAAGTTGTAACCTATATGTTTTTATTGTATACACAGATCGCTGTTGTACTGATGGTAAGAAGTACAAAGTTACAGCATGTTACACAATGGTGATTTAGCCACAAGCAGTCATGGTGGGAATACTGATTCAGATATAGCTGCCTAGTGGCAGCACTGAACTGGCTGTGTGTAAATTGCTGCCTAGAAAAGGGGGTTCTGCGGGATCTATCTCGGCTGCTAGGCTGTTTCTCTGCCCTCTAAACAGTGAAGTGATAAAGCAGTCTTATAAGCTTTGTAGCCCTGGCAAGCTTAATTGCTTCCTATAAGGGATTAATAGCACCAAAACACTGTGTACTGTCCCTCCTTAGTGGGTAACTACAGGTAAAAGGTAGCCACTGTTATTTAAACTGTAGCAGTATAGGAGATATCAGTAGGATAATAGTGATAAGTATAAGGTAAGATGTATTAAATCACTGCTAAGGCACTTCCTATAAACTTGTAAAGGAAATGACAGTAATTATCCTTCTTCTCTCCTCAGGTAAAAACCATCTCTATATCCTCATTGAAGCCTTTGCTGTGTGTATTATATATATGTAAGTGACCCAATGCTAGGTAAAAACCATCCCTATATCCTCACTGAAGCCTTTGCTGTGTGTATTATATATATATATGCAAGTGACCCAATGCTAGGTAAAAACCATCTCTATATCCTCATTGAAGCCTTTGCTGTGTGTATTATATATATGCAAGTGACCCAATGCTAGGTAAAAACCATATTTGAATGTTGTTTTCTGTCTACCCCTAATCAAATTAAGTGTTGACACCTAGGCAGGGAACACCCTGTGTAGAAAAGCATCTGTTTGAATGTGCCTCAGATGTGCTAATTAAGTAGACAGAACCACACTGTTAGGTGACTTTTTAGGCCTATATAACCCCAGATAGAACAGCTTTATGCTGCCTGCAGCCCATATCCAAGTGGCCCATTATAAGTGGCAGGACTACTGAACAACTCACGTTTAAAAGGAAGTTGTGAAGAACTGGACACGCCCAACTGGCCCTGATTCCTGCATTTGAACTACGCTGGAAAGGAGGATATCATCTATACCAGACTGCATCATTACTGCTGTGATGCTGCCTTTACCATTTATATTTGCTGTGACTTCACTTCTTCTCAAATTATGCACTTCTTTATACCAGCCTCAGTATGTCTCTAACTCTATTCATATATCTCCATCTCTCCTTCCTTCCCCACTCCCCAGTTCACATGAACTCCTTTCTTACCTGCATCCTCTGACACCACACAGCTATATACCCTGCAATAAAAAACACCCCTACAAATCATCCTCACACATTCTCTTTCTATCCATGCTTCTCCTCCTTGCTTCTGGGGATATCTCTCCCAATCCTGGTCCCTGCCTTATTACTACATGCGCTCGTCCTCGCCTGCCAATTGCAACCTCTACTCCTTCTGGTGTCAACCCCTCCAACTTCATACCTATCCCCTGCCACCCTCCCTCCTCTCTCCCTTTCTCCTGTGCCCTTTGGAATGCTCGCTCCCTTTCTAACAAGTTCCTCTCTGTACATGACTTTTTTCTCTCTCACTCTCTGCTCCTATTTGCTATAACTGAGACCTGGCTCACTCAGTCTGACTCTGCTCTGGAAGCTGCCCTCTCCTGTGGTGGCCTTTCCTTCTCCCACACTCCACGCACTGATGGCACGGGTGGAGGCGTGGGGCTCCTACTCTCCTCTCTCTGCCGTTACCGAACCCTTCCTATTCCTCCATCTCTTGCTTTTCCCTCCTTTGAGGCTCACACTGTCCAGATCTTCTCTCCTCTCCCTGTCCATGTGGCGGTCATCTATCGCTCACCTACCTCTACTCACCCCCCTTCTGCCTTTCTCTCTCACTTTGAATCCTGGCTCTCTTTCTTTCTCTCCTCAGACTCCCCTGTTCTTCTCCTTGGGGACTTCAATTGCCACACTGATGACCCCTCTCTCCCTTGGGCTTCCCGCTTTCTTTCTCTAACCTCTTCTTTTGGCCTTCAACGGTGGACTGCAGCCAGCACCCACAAGGATGGCCACTACTTAGACCTGGTTTTCACTAAAAACTCTCTGACCATCATTTCATCTCATTCTCTCTACCTCGCTTCTCCCCTTCTCCACCTCCATATACCCCCCGGTTCTGCAGAAACCTGCGCTCTATTCACTTACCTAACTTTGAGTCCACTTTACGCTCCTCCCTCTCCTCTCTCAGCTCTGCTACAGACCCTGACAACCTGGTCAGGAACTACAACTCTGTCTTGTCCTCGTCTCTTGATCTACTTGCCCCGCTTTCTCTCTTCCGCCCTCGCCCATCTTACCCTAGACTCTGGCTAAATTCCCACACGCGCATGCTGTGTTCCTCCACTCGTTCCTCTGAATGCCTCTGGAGGAAGTCTCACACTCTCGCAGACTTCCTTCACTACAAATTTATGCTATCCTGTTTCAACTCTGCCCTCTCGCAAGCTAAACAAGCCTACTTTTCTACTCTAATCAACATGCACAAGTCTAACCCACGCTGACTGTTCTCTGTCTTTGATACTCTACTCAAACCACCCTCAGCTGCCTCTCCTTTCTCCATCTCCGCTCAAGACTTTGCTGACTATTTTAAGGAAAAGGTGGAATCCATACGTCAGAACATCCCCTCTGTTTCTTTCTCCCTTCCTACACCTCTTCCTAACTCTCCTCCTGCCTTCCTTGACTCTTTTTCCACTGTCTCAGAGGAGGATGTGTCTCTGTTGATCGCCTTTTCTCCCTCTACCACTTGCCCTCTTGACCCCATTCCCTCCCATCTCCTAAAACCTCTTGCTCCTACGCTAAAGCACTTACCCACTCATACACATTTTTAACTCCTCCCTCTGCTCTGGAACCTTTCCATCCTCTTTCAAGCATGCAACAGTCATACCATTACTCAAAAACAGCAAGCTTAACCCTACCTGTCTTTCTAACTATCGACCTGTCTCCCTCCTGCCTTTTGCCTCTACACTCCTTGAACGTCTTGTATTCTCTCGATTGCTCCATTTTCTCAACACCTATTCTCTATTAGACCCTCTACAATCTGGCTTCCGCACTGCTAACTCCACGGAAACAGCCCTCACTAAAATAACTGTCGACCTCCATGCTGCCAAAGACAGAGGTCATTACACTCTGCTCATATTACTTGACCTCTCTGCAGCATTTGACACCGTGGACCACCCTCTTCTCCTTCATATTCTCCATACTCTTGGTATTCGGAACAAAGCTCTATCCTGGATCTCATCCTACCTCTCCCATCGTACTTTCAGTGTCTCTTCTGCTAACACCTCCTCCTCCTCTATTGATCTCCCTGTGGGGGTACCCCAGGGCTCTGTCCTGGGACCTCTTCTCTTTCTCTGTACACACTCTCTAGGTGACCTAATAACATCTTTTGGGTTCAAATATCACCTCTATGCTGACGACACACAAATATACTTTTCAACACCCGACCTTACACCTGCTGTACAAACCAAAGTTTCTGAAAGTCTCTCTGCTATATCATCCTGGATGGCCCTCCGCCGCCTTAAACTCAACATGGCTAAAACAGAGCTCCTCATACTTCCTCCCAAACCTGGCCCTACTACCTCCTTCCACATTACTGTTGGAACTACGATCATTTACCCAGTAGCCCAAGCACGCTGCCTAGGGGTCACACTCGACTCCTCTCTCACATTCGCCCATCACATTCAAAACATTTCTAAAACTTGTCGCTTTTTCCTCCGCAATATAACAAAGATACGCCCTTTCCTCTGTTGCTCGACTGCTAAAATGCTGACTCAGGCCCTCATTCTCTCCCGTCTTGATTACTGTAACCTCCTGCTGTCCGGCCTTCCTGCCTCTCACCTGTCTCCCCTACAATCTATCCTAAATGCTGCTGCCAGAATTACTCTACTCTTTCCTAGATCTGTCTCAGTATCTCCCCTCATGAAATCCCTCTCCTGGCTTCCGATCAAATCCAGCATCTCACACTCCATTCTTCTCATCACTTTTAAAGCTTTACACTCTTCTGCCCCTCCTTACATCTCAGCCCTAATTTCTCGTTATGCACCATCCAGACTCTTGCGTTCTTCTCAAGGATGTCTTCTTTCTACCCCCTTTGTATCTAAAGCCCTCTCCCGCCTTAAACCTTTTTCACTGACTGTCCCACACCTCTGGAATGCCCTTCACCTCAGTACCCGACTAGCACCCTCTCTATCCACCTTTAAGACCCACCTTAAGACACACTTGTTTAAAGAAGCATATGAATAGCACTGTGGATTATACTGGACACATGATACATAAAGCTTGGCCCCCTGCAGACTTACCAGAACTCCCTCCTACTGTCTCTGTACGTTCTCCCTACCTACCAATTAGACTGTAAGCTCCTCGGGGCAGGGACACCTCTTCCTTAATGTTACTTTTATGTCTAAAGCACTTATTCCCATGATCTGTTATTTATATTATCTGTTATTTATGTGATTACCACATGTATTACTACTGTGAAGCGCAATGTAGATTAATGGCGCTATATAAATAAAGACATACAATACAATACAATACAATTGTTCTGCCTGGTCAGTTTTGCGACAGAAGGAATTGCTACAACTGAACATAGAGCTGTCGCTGGATCTGGCGCTCTGTTATAGGGGTATGTGGGGAAGGAAAATTCCCTGTGTAGCTGTTAAAAGACAGTTGGAAGGCAGCTTGTTTTGCTGTGCTTCCATATACCAAAAAGGAATAAGATTGTGCAGAAATGCTATCATCTATAGCGTAGTATATTAGTATACTACCTGTGGGTCAGCTGATTATTGCTGCCCAATCTAAGATCTCCGTGAGACATGATCACTGTGTCTGGCGCTCATTACTGAAATAGTTTTATGGAAACGGGCGATCCCTGCTATAAGTAATATATAGCGTAGAACTGCTCTTTGCTAAATGTGAGCATAATAATATAGTAATAGAGAACAGTTATTACTAATCGTAAGTTTATAATAATAAAGAACTGCTTAATAGCTAATCATAAGTTTATAATAATAAAGAACTGCTTAATAGCTAATCATAAGTACAGTATAACTGAGGTTAGAGATCCTTCACAAGCTTGCTCCACCGCATACGGCAGGGAGCATTTTTCTGTTCTGCCTGCTGATGTCGTGATGCGAGCATTTCGCGTGTGCTCGCTAAGGGCTGTCAAGGGAAGTCTTGTATAATACTGGCCTTAATCTAAAATAAAGAATTGGAAAATATGTGTTTCTTGTACAGTGCTGATAATGTATTCAGCCGTGAACACATCATTCTGCAAGCACAATGAGCGCTTACATTCTAATTTTGGAGTCTGGGGCACAGGGAAAAGTCACCTTCCCGATGTCACATGGAGATGTGGTACTTGGGAAAGCTGCTTCAAAGGCTCTTACCACCAAGCTACGCCTTCAGCCCGAGTATTGTTTACATACAGTAGCTCTTTAGCATGTGTATGGTAAACTGCCAGGAATTACATTGAGAAGCATAACATCTGCATTTCCTTACTCAGAAATAAATGTTTAGAAGTTTCAGACAGACGATTGCCAGACAAGCACGAGTCCAGCAGTGTCAATCAGGGCTGCAGCAAGACAAAACACAGATAAACAAGCGAGGTAACCAACCAAGAAATATGAACAGATCTGGATGCTACTGCTGGAAAAAAATATATTTCACAACTGGACATCCGGGGACAGCAGCTGCCAAACTCAAAACAGTCATCTATGAGATGCAAATCACGCCGTGTACTGTATGTGATACAGGCAAATTCTGCAGCTAAAACAAAGCACTTCACCCATGTTACACTGCCTCTGCATTCTCTTATATATGTGTATCATCCATAGTATGTCCAAAAACCCTCCCTAATCTAGAGGGGAAAAGAGGCGCACTCCAGAGGTCTTATTTCAAAAGTAGAAAAATATTTATTTAGCCAAAATCGAGGTTTTTCAAGATCATAAATGTGAATTGGTGAAAATCTCTGATAGCATTGTTGGACATAATGCTGGTTGCACCTGGGCGCGGGGCATGCAACGAGGTAATATACATTTTCAAAGTCAAGGAAGTGCACATTTTTCTTCATGTTATATATGATCCATAGAACAGGATTTATTACAAGTCTCTACTTCTGACAATTACTATATAGTACATGAGGCACACGTGCTATAATTACAACTTTGCTGTTTTATTGCTGGTGTGAAACCTTACAGCAATGAGCTACTGGCCCCCCTGGTAACAAAAGGTCAGTAGCTACGGCAACAGAGTGCCACGACCCCTCCAGCACAGCACGGTCACGTGACCTCGGCACCCTTAGCCCGGAAACAGGAGTCCTCCTCTTCCATTTTCCTGTGGAAACGCAGGACGCATTCTAAGCTAAGAAAAGAAGCACTCCTTGGGCACGACACAGCCACGTCATAGGGCACCACCATGTAGTAGTGACTACCGTAGTCACTACGTGTTAGGCCACCAAAAGGGTTACCGCAGAATGACATTTTTTTTAACGTAGTTTAAGAAACTTTCTTGCCCTTTCCAACTCTGTTATTATTATTTTGTTAAATATGATGCACCATTCAGGCGTTATAAGCGTTTGAAATATTAAGTCTCCGGGAGGTTAAAATGGAGCTCTCCCCACAGCCCAGTCTGAACATTACCATGGTAACCTCAGAAGCTAGAGATTAAGGAAATCATGATGGAGGTTTTTGAACAATAATCTTTTGACATTCATCTTAGAAACAATTTCCTCATTTTTATATGTAGGAGAAGCAAGTCAGGAAGCCCGAGATGAAGCTTATGCAGGTTTAAAAAAAATAATTTTTAAGTTTCTTTACATAAATTCTTTTTTGCACTTACAATATAACAAGGTCTCTTTATAACAAGGTCTCTTTAGCGCAGATAAAAACATCCGTAATAGAATAAATCCCCCTCTTCATCTTGAAACGTGTGCTGATAACTGAACAAGAAACCCAGATGTTTTGTCTCAAGGCATATACACCAGTTAAACGGTAAGATATTTGACTTGAAATTGTTACTAATTTGTATCTTATCGTGCTATTATTAGGTAGGCCAACCAGTAGACAACGCTCCAACAGTAAAGAAGATTTGCATCAAGTTCTTGGTAAGTGCTACTAGACATGCATACAAATTCCATCTTTCTTTGTCACAGCTGCATCAAATGTGAGAAGGTTGTACAGTAAATCAATTTCTTTTATATTTCATGCAGATTATTAGGCAGAGTGGGTTCAGTTTACTTCAGATTCGAGAGTGATATGGACATTAAGAAAAATGACTGAAACACAGATTTGATTCATCCAATTATGTGTGTCAAATGCAGGTTGTCGCACAGCGTGCAAAGTAATTTAATGCAGTCATGCTAAATAATGCATGTTTTCATTAATTTGATGGCAAAAAACCTACAGTATTTTGTTTATCATGATCTCGAGCCCCTTAAAGATCATGAATCATGTATGAAATGAATAAACCGATGCATTACCGTGTAGTAAATATTGTGCAGACTGATTTAGAATTCTGGCAATTAATAGTAGCGTAATCCCATATAATTGATTAGGAGAGTAAGGTCACCCACCAATTACAAGTTATGTTTATCTGCAGTAAGCCAGCTGAGGCTCTCTCAATGTTTGCTGCGTTTCATATTTCCCTTATCATTATTTCCATTAGATCATGCTTTTTTCAGTACCCCTCTTCTCCTCAGCTGCCCTTTGTAGAGGCTTTTTTATCATGCTACTTCAAGTTTTCCTGTTAAGCAACATGTTTTCTGTACCATGCCAGTATGAACATCTGCACAACGGAATGGCTCATGGCAAAGTCAGCTTAGCTGCAGAATTCCTGTGGGTATTATTCAGAGCAGACGGTGCATGTGACTCTTGTTAATCCATATGGAATCCTTGGCTCCAGGTGGTGCTAGAATGGTAACCCACACATCCTGCTGATCTCTGGGGTTTTTGTTTTTTTTACCAGCTTAGTCTGTGTCACTAGAGATCAACGTGATAACTAAATAACTTCCTTTTTTTTATTTAGCATACACTGGATCCATATTGTGTAACTTCAATAAGTCTTTCTACAACCTCATGCCCTCTTAAAATGGGATGTGGTTAATAATAATAACTTTATTTCATATAGCGCTTTTCTCCCAATGTGAATCAAAGCGCTTCACAATGACAGTATAGTGCGCAGTACGCAGCACATAGGAATTTTAACAGACACTGTGCCTGCCCAGATGAGCTTACAATCTGTTTTTGATGCTTGATACCACCAGGTTGCCCTACTTCAAACTCAGTGAGCGACTCCTTCAGCCTTACTACAACCAGAACATACACACAAATTTATATTATCACGATTCCCTGGTGTCAGATGCACAATATGAAGCTGTGACGTGGTGAATATAAAGTCTTCGCTGTACACACAACTTCACAAAGCGAGCTTTAGGGGGGAGGTAAATGTGCCTGAGGCACAAATAGATAAAGTGACTTGCCCAAGCTCACAAGGAGCCGACACCGAGAATTGAACCATGTCCTCCTGATTCAAAGTTAGCGTCCTTTTTGTTAAATTCTTCGATGCTACTTTAGGCCGCGCTTATAGTGCTGGTGACGGCGACGCGACCGATGACGTCACCCGTCGCCACCCGCAAAAGTTATAATTTAACTTTCAGCAGCGACGTCGATAGCGACGGGGTCATTGATTGGTTCAGAGACAGTCACATGTGGAGACAGTCTCTGCAAAATCAAATTTACCCGTCTTCCAAATGTTTGGTCGCTCCGTCGCCGTCACGCTTACTGTAAACGCTCGCGACTGAGTCAATTGTTTTCTTTTGGAGCGACGTCGCGGGCACTATAAGCGCAGCCTTACATTTCGAGCCTTACGCTACAAGCAGAGATAGGGTAACAAACACTTACTGTACCAAAAGAGTACGAATCCTCTGATGCATCTCTCTATGTTGGCATAGCATTGCACACTTTTTTATTTACAATATATATATATATATTATATACACACAGCAAGAAAGGCTAATAAAAATGGACTTGATTTGTGTGACAGCCGAAAATTAAGTGCATCCCTAATCCATCAATGTCCATGAGGACAATGAAATGAATGGCAAGTCAGTCTCCCGGGCTTCTCACTAGCACCAGTAACTCCTGAGAATTCATTTGATTGCATGACGTCTGAACCAATGCATTTTGTTGATGAACATGAATACAGATAACTTCATTAAAGGAGGATGAACTTTCATTTGTGGTTTCCTTTTTATGCATCCAGCATTGACATGACCTTGTAACAAGGGAAGTGCCACTTTCAATACATGTAGCCACAAAAAAAACATTGACACATTTTCTACAGCTGCAAGGAGGAGGTGATGATCATCATAGTTAACAGTGACAAATTACTGTAAAGGTGTAAGAAAACAAAATGGCAATGAATGAATTGGTGCTATCGCACCCTAATGCTTGGGTGTGTAAGCTTTTTCAGTCGTGTGCCCCCTGCACTCTTACCTGCTCTCCGGCATCTCCTCATCTCTGGGATGTCGTGTTGTCATGGTGACGCGTCGTTGCTATAAGATGCAGAAGCCGGAGAGAAGGTAAGGGGCCGTTAAAGAGGACCTGCACTCTCCCGCGGCAATCATACAGAGGTTCCGCGCTCTCCCCAATAATCATACAGAGGTTTCGTGCTCTCCCCCGATAATCATACAGAGGTTCCGCGCTCTCCCCCAATAATCATACAGAGGTTCCGTGCTCTCCCCCAATAATCATACAGAGGTTCCGCGCTCTCCCCCAATAATCATACAGAGGTTCCGTGCTCTCCCCCGATAATCATACAGAGGTTCCGTGCTCTCCCCCGATAATCATACAGAGGTTCCGCGCTCTCCCCCAATAATCATACAGAGGTTCCGTGCTCTCCCCCAATAATCATACAGAGGTTCCGTGCTCTCCCCTGGTAATCATACAGAGACCCCGTGCTCTCCCCTGGTAATCATACAGAGGTTCCGCGCTCTCCCCCAATAATCATACAGAGGTTCCGCGCTCTCCCCCAATAATCATACAGAGGTTCCGCGCTCTCCCCGATAATCATACAGAGACCCCGCGCTCTCCCCCAATAATCATACAGAGACCCCGCGCTCTCCCCCAATAATCATACAGAATTTCCGTGCTCTCCCCTGGTAATCATACAGAGACCCCGCGCTCTCCCCTGGTAATCATACAGAGACCCCGCGCTCTCCCCTGGTAATCATACAGAGACCCCACGCTCTCCCCTGGTAATCATACAGAGGCCCTGCGCTCTCCCCTGGTAATCATACAGGCCCGCGTCTCCCCTGGTAATCATACAGGCCCGCATCTCTCCTGGTAATCATACAGGCCCGCGTCTCCCCTGGTAATCATACAGAGACCCCGCGCTCTCCCCTGGTAATCATACAGAGACCCCGCGCTCTCCCCTGGTAATCATACAGAGACCCCACGCTCTCCCCTGGTAATCATACAGAGGCCCTGCGCTCTCCCCTGGTAATCATACAGGCCCGCGTCTCCCCTGGTAATCATACAGGCCCGCGTCTCCCCTGGTAATCATACAGACCCACGTCTCCCCTGGTAATCATACAGAGGCCCTCCGCTCTCCCCTGTAATCATACAGGCCCGCGTCTCCCCTGGTAATCATACAGAGGCCCTGTGCTCTCCCCTGGTAATCATACAGAGGCCCTGCGGTCTTCCTGGTAATCATACAGGCCCACGTCTCCCCTGGTAATCATACAGAGGCCCTGTGCTCTCCCCTGGTAATCATACAGAAGCCCTGCGCTCTCCCCTGGTAATCATACAAACCCGCATCTCTCCTGGTAATCATACAGACCCGTGTCTCCCCTGGTAATCATACAGGCCCGCGTCTCCCTTGGTAATCATACAGAGGCCCTGCGCTCTCCCCTGGTAATCATACAAACCCGCGTCTCCCCTGGTAATCATACAGACCCGCGTCTCCCCTGGTAATCATACAGACCCGCATCTCTCCTGGTAATCATACAGACCCGCGTCTCCCCTGGTAATCATACAAACCCGCGTCTCCCCTGGTAATCATACAGACCCGCGTCTCCCCTGGTAATCATACAGGCCCGCGTCTCCCCTGGTAATCATACAGGCCCGCGTCTCCCCTGGTAATCATACAGGCCCGCGTCTCCCCTGGTAATCATACAGGCCTGCGTCTCCCCTGGTAATCATACAGGCCCGTGTCTCCCCTGGTAATCATACAGACCCGCGTCTCCCCTGGTAATCATACAGGCCCGCGTCTCCCCTGGTAATCATACAGGCCCGCGTCTCCCCTGGTAATCACACAGGCCCGCGTCTCCCCTGGTAATCACACAGGCCCGCGTCTCCCCTGGTAATCATACAGGCCCGCGTCTCCCCTGGTAATCATACAGGCCCGCGTCTCCCCTGGTAATCATACAGGCCCGCGTCTCCCCTGGTAATCACACAGGCCCGCGTCTCCCCTGGTAATCATACAGGCCCGCGTCTCCCCTGGTAATCATACAGGCCCGCGTCTCCCCTGGTAATCATACAGGCCCGCGTCTCCCCTGGTAATCATACAGAGGCCCTGCGCTCTCCCCTGGTAATCATACAGAGGCCCTGCGTCTCCCCTGGTAATCATACAGAGGCCCTGCGCTCTCCCCTGGTAATCATATAGGCCCGCGTCTCCCCTGGTAATCATATAGACCCACGTCTCCCCTGGTAATCATATAGGCCCGCGTCTCCCCTGGTAATCATACAGAGGCCCTGCGCTCTCCCCTGGTAATCATACAGGCCCGCGTCTCCCCTGGTAATCATACAGAGACCATGCGGTCTCCCTGGTAATCATATAGGCCACACGCTCTCCCCCAGCAATCAAACCCGAGGCGCCGCGCTCTCCCCCATACTGAGGCCCTGCGCTCAACCCTGGTAATCATACAGAGGCCCTGCGCTCAACCCTGGTAATCATACAGAGGCCCTGCGCTCAACCCTGGTAATCATACAGAGGCCCTGCGCTCAACCCTGGTAATCATACAGAGGCTCTGCGCTCAACCCTGGCAATAAATGTTGTGGGGAAGAGTGTGGGGCCTCTGTAAGCGCAGGGCTTGGTTCGGCACCCCGTTTAGAAAATGTTAAGCCCCCAGTTAGCTGTGGGTAATGTAGTTCTACCCTAGGTCTACCGACATGAAAAGGACAATGAACAGGCCGTATCTGTATTTTGTAGATCCAGACTGCATAGCCAAAGCTTCAAGGCAGTATCATCTTAAATACCTCCACCACCACAAGCATAATGTATAACAACGGAACAACACAGTTCCTGGTACGGTTCCTGTGAAGGCTTTAGACTGCCACTTCCAATTAATGTCACATTTCCAATTAGTCTGTAAATTTGTTTCATAGATTCAAAATCCAGTGCCCTGGCGCTAAAGGATTTCTAGAGTTCCTTACAGGGCAACCACTACCAAAAATCACAACAATAATGGGTAGATAAGTGTTATTTTAAACAGAATTATATTACAACACAAAATAAGTCTATAGTGGCATCAAGTCTTGTTTCATTCAACTCGCTTCTCTTCATGGCGGGACACGATGCCGATATATAATAGAACATGTTATCTTCTCTCTTACATCACCAATGTGGTGTAATGGGACAGGTTGGCTTGAACAGCATCTGCTTTATTTGGCTATTGGCATAGCTTCCACTCTCATCATGCCAGGTATTTTTGCCATGCCTCCGGTAGTCTGCCGTGTCCGTAAACTGGGAGTGGCATTTTTTATACGCTGAAGAATAGTCTGGAACATCTGGAATTTTCTGTATGATAGAAACATAAAAATAAAAACATCTGTTCAAATCATTAAAAAAAAAAAACTGTGGCGAGCAGTGACCTGGTTATTAGTCCTGACGAAGTGCAAGCCAAAAAGGTGGTGCTTTATCAAATGATTTATCCTAATTCTGACCAATGTTTTTTGGGATGCCCACATATTAGATCGGGGATTCTTGTGGCTCACAAACAATATCAGAAGAATTTAGGGCTCCAGGGTGACCAAAAGTGAATTTGTACGACCCCACAACCTGTAATTGCATAGCAGCTCCTTGTACACCTGTATATCATTCGTTGTATGTTGCAGTTAATGGACTTCTTGTACTGTCCATGGAGCCTTGTTCTGCTTCGAGATACTTTTTTCTACTTTTTTGCATCAGTATTTTTATTGCGTTCTTTTTGTATTTATATGCAAATTAAATGTCACTTTTTCTTGCTGTGCTGCAAAATAGATTGGTACCTTATAAATAAATAATAAGTATAATGTTTTAGATACATTATTTATTCAGGCCTGGCATACATGTTTTATATTTCTACATCATGATCACAAACTTCATTGTAAAAAAAATCTCTTGTGGATTTCTGTTTTTTAAGAAGAATGGATGGAATCTAATTTATTTGGGGACTTTTAAAAATGACGACTGCTGTCAATCTTACAAGAACTGCTTTATGACTACGCTCAGATTGTACAGTGGTGGCATTCTTACCGTAGTAACGTATTTTGTCATATTTGCACATGTGCTGTTTGGATTTTACTCTTTCGTACCTACATTTAAAACACTGTCAAACCTCTTGAATTTTGAACCAACTTATAAAGAAAATTAGGAAGATGTTAAATGGCATTTTATTACAGCTCCACTTTATACAGTACTAGGTAGCACAGTACTTTTAGGTTTCGGAGTACATAAGATAGCCTTGGCCAATTATAAACCCTGCTGCCCTGACCTCATTTATCAATTTTAGTATACAGCTACTCACCCTGCTGCCCTGACCTCATTTATCAATTTTAGTATACAGCTACTCACATACCACATACAGGATTTTCAATGTGTTCCAAAGGCCCAACATAAAAAAAAATGTTTTAAGCGCAATTATGAAACTTACATTTTTGCATTTATTATTACTTATTATTATTTTTAAGCAATGATTGCTTTTATATGAATATAAAGCTTTTATTGTTAACAGATTTACAGTAGCATTGCCATGGAAAAAATAGAGTTACAATAAAGTAAAAGCAGTTAAAGATGTGCTATTCTTGTGACAATATAATATACTACTGTGTAACGATATGATTAACAACTTGTAAGTGTAGACCCAAAATATATTTTCAGAATGCAAAATGCCAAACACCACAGGACAAGTAACTTGCATAAACGTCCTAGCATTGAATACTGCCCATCTAGCTATTTATATCCCATGTAAGTCAATTATTCACTATGTTGTCTACATAAAGATATGAAGGAACAATGGGAAAGAAAACAAGAACAAGGCTTCTTCTATATAAACTGATGAATAGTGTTTTACAAGTCTCGAGTGGTTTGGCCTCAAAAGTGTACACCAAGTTTGAGTTGGACACTATCAACAACTTTCTGCTTCTCAAACATTTTGAGTTAGCGAACATTTTCCCTATTGTTCTCAAATATTACTATTAACCGATATATCAGTTCAACCGTTGTTAAAATATGTGGACAACAGCTCAATAATCTTCTCTGTTCTCCAATGTTCATTAGCTGTCTTGATAAAATATGCTTATAGTTTATTATTAAATGTAAATATGTTAAATGCCGGTGTGTTTATACGTCTATGTTAACGTAGTATGGCTTGTGATTCAATAAAAAATGTCTTTATATTGCTATATGAATTTTTATTTTCATGGTTTATTATTGAAATTGGATGTTCGTCCTGTATTGCAGGGGTTTGCAAACTAGGGGGCACAAGATTTTCTAAGGGGGGGCCACATCACCATGACAACGCATCAAATGACGCAGCGGGGACAAATGGCAACGCATTGACATGGCAACGCAACATCACATGATGTTGTTAAGTCATATAACGACGCCACATCACTGAGCCGGTAAGAAGGGGGGGTGCGAGTAGGGGGGAAGAGCAGACAGGGGGGCGCAAACAGAAAAGTTTGCGCACCCCCGCTGTACTGTATTACACCAATGTCATATATAATGATATTTTATTTTTACAAAAAAAAAACAGATATAGTTTATTTTCAAAGGGAGTTAACAAGCAATAGTAATGCAATAACTATTGTTGGCTCCCATTGAAAACAAACTAAAGTATCCTGAAAACAAATTTTACCAAATGAAAATGCTCCCATCATATTGTAACTACAGTACTTTTACTATACACCAAGGCAATGACTTGTGTGCTGATCGTCCACAACTCATTGCTGCGAAACCTTCACCTTAGCAGTCCTGTGTCATTCCCGGCTCAGCCATATATATCTCAGGACAATTGAAAATGCCAAGGCTACAGGAATAAAAATACAGTACCAGCACAGCAGTTTTAACTTGTCGTAAATTTACAACAGTAACATAGCACAAGAACATTGAGTTTGGGATGTTTACTCTTGGGCCGACCCAGTAAAAGAAGCTTCCATAAATAATACGCTCTTGAAGCACAAAGGAAAGCTCATATTTCTGGAACCAGATAATATTCATTTTGACAGAGATAATGAACACCAGATCCCTAAGGCAAGCATGCCAGGTACCCCCACTTATTCTGTTGCTTGATACAGTACAGAATTTTTCAACATGGTAAACAACTACTAAAATTACAACAAATTATTATATGTACAGTTAAAATGCAATTACATATACACAATTACAATAATTCTCAAATTATGTTTTATTCCTTATGAAGTTGAAAAAATAAATATGCCATAAAGTTCAACCTATGTTAAATTTAGAGAACAGAGACTCATTCTATATTTGTATTTAAAGTATTTTGATACAGAGGAAGTGAAACATTATCCAATGCTGTCTCAGAAGGGGAAAATAAAATTATTTTCTGGCAATCAGATATCTCCCTGGATCAACAACCTTCCTATGTTTACTCATTTGGTACATCCATGTATACCTTTTATTTCTTAAAAAAAAAAAAAAAAGATGTTTAACCTTTTCTTAAAGATATCTACTGTATCTGCCATCACATTCTCCATGGGTAATTAATTTCACATTGTAACTGCCCTTACTGTAAATAACCATTTCCTTTGTTGCTGGTGACATCTCCTTTCCTCTGACGGCCCCAGTCCTCCCTGCTGCACGCGCGCTGGGTGGCATGGCGGCGCGTGCAGAGATCACAACCGCGATCTGCGGTCTGTAGGGGAGATCTAGGGAGAGCGCAGGGCGGGGCCATGACGGGGGGCGCGGCCATAAATGGGGCATATCTGCCCTGCCATTGGCTGTGCACGGCCACGTGACCGCGTAATGGCACAGAAAGACAAAATTCTTGTTTTCCCTGCCAGTGTACGCCTCATAGCGCTTTGTGCGCCCACACACACAGCCTCTGGGGCCTGCCCCATAGAGGGCTGTGCGGCGTGCGCGCCGTAGCACACGCCGCCGTGACCACTGGGGACTCAGTATAAGGGACGACCCTGTGTCGTCTTTACAGCCCTTACGGATGATTAGTTCTTTTTAAAGTTCCTTCTATTGTCCCTGAATATATTTATAAAATAGTTATAATATAATAAATAGTTCACTCTTTGATGGCTCTTTTCCAATGAAAACAAATCTAATTTAGCTAGCCTTTCCTCATAAGTCAGATCTTCTGTCCCCTTATTAATTTGATGGCTCATTAATAAACAAGTTAAAAATCAGGGGTCCCAGTACCAAACCTTGAGGTACTCCACTTAAAACTTTAGCCCAACCTAAAAAGGTTAAATTTATGACAAATCTCTGTCTGTCAACCAGTTTTCAATCCAGGTGCAAATATTTTTACCCATACCAATTTCCTTTATTTTGTACACTAACCTCTTGTGTGGCACCGTATCAATATCCTTTACAAACTCTAAGTAGACCACATCAACTGCATTACCCTGGTCTAAATTCCTACTTACATCTAAGAAACTTATAAGGTTAGTTTGGCACAACATATCCTTCATTAATCCATGCTGACTATTAGTAATCATTTTGTTATCCATTAGGTATGCCTGAATATTATCCCCTACAAAACCTTCAAGCAGCTTCTCCACTATAGATGTCAGTCTTAAAGGTCTGTAATTTCCCGGTTGTGATCTAGCTCCCTTCTTAAATATAGGCACCATATCTGCTTTACGCCAGTCTCGTAGTACTATGTTTTTGGATATGGAGTCCTTGAATATTAAATATAGCGGTTTGGCTATCGACTATATGTTAAAACTTGCTTCTCTATTTTTACATGTAGCCCCCTTTCCCCGTGTATAGGGGAAACTACCTGTGCTGCCATACCTGCGTGGCTTAATGGCGGCCTGACCCTCCGCCGCTGGGAGCCTAGGGTGATGACGTTCAATGTACCCAGTGCCTCCACCTGAGAGAGATCCCAACGAGTAGGATTACCCCTCACAGGAACCAATAGTCAGTAAACACACACAGAGTATATAACAACGTATATACAGACATAAAACCAGACAACACTATAATAACAAGGCTATGCAAGGCCGTACCCACACAATACTTCACAGTACTTCCACAGTGTAAGCCCACCACCTTGCCCACACCCCAGTGAGGTTACCCCAAAGTTATGAGGGTGCCCTGGGCACCTAACCACCCGGTGTCCACAATACAGGTCCACCCCAAAGTGTGTGAGGAGTAGCACTACCCCTGTGTGTGGCCGTTGGTGCACGTAGGTGAGATACCTTCATGGTCTTAGGCCAGACCAGGACAAACTGTAGCGTGGATCCGTCGGACAGTGGAGTGATCCCACAACGCAATCTCTCCACTCCTTCCACAAAGACGTCCGCCTCTGAGAGAGCTCCCGTTGGAGTGTGTCCCTTCTAAGTGTCTCTTTAGGTCCTAGACCACAGGCCACAACTCACAGCGTAGCCGTCTGTCATTGCTATAAGACCTGTCACTACAATGGACTAATGGGGAGCGTCCCTATCTGGGGGCCTTCCATATAGCACCACAAGCTGACAGGGTCAGGGCCTAGCTGGGACCTAAGGGGGATGCCTGGCCTAGTCCGGGAGCCACTTGCACCCGGACACTACCTTAACCCTTGCTGTCCCTGCTCCGACTGACGCGTGGTGCCCAGCGCACCAAATGTATCTATCTCTTGACAGCAAAACCCTGCAGCCCTATTGGCTGTGCTTCAGCATGCTGGGACTTGCAGTCCCTTGTGGAGCCTTTGTAATGGCCGCCGCAACTAACAAGGCACTGCGCATGCGCGAGGATCGTACTGGGCATGCGTGCGCCTTCACAATGGCGGCCCCCACTTGCTGGGTGCGCCGCGGAGCTCCGGAGCTCTCCCACCATTGCCCACAGCTCCCCCCCTATTCACGCACCCATCACAGAGGTAAACGAGGGAGTCGGCGCTACATAGATAATACATTCTCATAAATAAGATTCCCAACATATTGTAAATGAAGAAACAGCAATAGACAAATGTCTGCTCTGCATCCAGAATTTCCACAGTATTATTTAACTTGTATAACTAATTCAATAAACCTGGCCAGGTTAATGCAAGTTAACAGATATGGTATCCTGCAGTCCATTTAATTCCACAGGCATAAGACTAAATGACAACTAGATGTGTAAAACTGTCCCAACTGTGTTTGCAAACATATATACTTTGTTTTTGTTGTTTTAAGAGATATTTTGCCAAGCTTTACGGTTCTAAATATTTCATAAAATAAGTCTTAGATGCTGTGTAATCTTACAAGACAGATGTCTAGACCGTGAAATAAGGGTTTTGCTAGAGAGGAAATAGATGCTTATTTCCTAGGTATCTCAGGTGGGTTCACAGAGATCTTTACGCATAGAATATAAGTGTGTAACGATGTTTCACCCACCCTCTGGGAGATTCCCGTTAGCAGGTGCATGGTGTGTGCTACCTGTTGGCTCACAGGATGCGGAGTGGTCCGCTGATGGTAGTGGGGACGTTTTGACAGGCTTCTGGGGTATATTACTGTTGTTTATCTCTGGGTACACAGCGCCTTCATCTACTGCAGGCTCCAGATGTATGGAGGCAATCTCCTACAGAAGAACCGTACTCTTCTCCCCCCCCAAAAGATTACACACTGTGCTGGAGGTATAGATAACTGGAACCGATTTATTGATCCTCTGCATACACAGTATCTCAGGCTTCTGTTCAATACAGTCAGCTGCAGGTCTCCAACTTCTGGATGATCCATGGTCCTCCACTCCGGGCCAAGGGCACCCGAAGCAGTCCTTACTCTTCCCTGCCCTCTAGCAGGGACAGGAGAATGGTAATCACTCACTTTCCCCCAAGAGGACGAGGAACGGAATGCCAATGCTCAAGCAATCCTGTGTGATACCGGTCTCTCTCAATGTTAGAGACAACTGCCTACATTTGGTGGTGCAGCTCCTTAAGTACAGTGGGAGGAAGGTACAAGGTCTGAACCCAGGATTGGGCAGAACACAGGCCTTGTCCCACCTCCTCCCCTGCCACTCAAGAGAGCTGCCTCTGTGGGGAAAACCCATGATTGGTCCCGTCACTGCATGCACTGTTACCAGGACTTGCATGACAAGGAGGGCAGACCGGCAGCCAAACCAGGCATGGCTACAAGTGCCTTTATTGTTTATTATTTTGCGCAAAAACCAAGGCTTCATTTTCATTGGTTCTAACTAACTGCTGCGAAAATTGTGCACTTCTCTAATTACCACCCAGAGTTACCTGGATGGGAGAAGCTAAAAGAGAATATATGATTTTCGTTTGCTGCAAGGATTTTAAACACCCCTTGCAACCTAAAAAAAAAATGCAATTTGAGAGCATTAAAATGACCTCTGATCCTTTGCCCTGAAACGTACCCCATCTGAGAATAAGCAGGCATCTCTGGATATAAGAAGAAGAAGTAGTGAATGTGAACCGAACCCAATTCAATTACGATACGTTTAAAAAAGGGGACAACAACCATCCACTGTATTAGCTACATCAAAGAGAAGGAACTCATGAGTGCATTTGCCTGTCCTGCACAGCCCCCCAAAACCTGTCACAAGTCACACAGTGGGGAAACTGCAGACAGTGTTTCTGGGTAATGACATGGAAATAAGCAGAATGTCATTTTTAACAAGGGCGTTTCCCTAGAGCTTTAAGCAAACTCAAAAGGATCTGCTATATGTCTATAAGTGTGTCTTGTGAAGTCTTTTACATTTGATATATACACACGCACACAGTGCTCGACACATTTTTGTCAGCTGGCGAGGCGGCTTTAGACGGGAATGGAAGAAGCTGGCGGCGGGAGACGAGGATCACCACGTCAGCAGGGGTTCCAGATGGCGGGCGGCGGCAGAGCATTGAAATCCATGTGAGCAGCAGCAGGAGCAAAGCCGGGTAGGAGTGCGACCCGAAGTCTTCCGTAAAGTAAAGTTACTGAAGACTTTCGTGTCAGACTGCAGGGGCGCACTCCTACCCGACTTTTATCCTGCTGCTGCTCCCATGGATTTCAATGCTCTGCCGCCGCCCGCCATCTGGAACCCCTGCTGACATGGTGATCCTCGTCTCCCGCCACCAGCTTCTTCTTCCACTCCAGTCTTCAGCCGCCGCTGCCATCCACTGAAGCCAAGTAAGTGAGGGGGGTGAGAGGGGGAGGTGGGTGAGTGTAAAAGAATTTTACAATAGCAAAAAATAAAATAAAAAAAGCGAGTGCCTTTATTTATTTATTTATTTTCCGGGCGAGTGGAATTTTTCATAATGTGTGTGTGTGTGTGTGTGTGTGTGTGTGTGTGTGTGTGTGTGTGTGTGTGTATATATATATATAAATATAAAGGAAGCGCTAGCTCCATACCATAATACTGTATAAAAAGTAGAATTTTTATTACAAGCTGGAGTGGCCAACCGGACATGCACACAAATTCGTAAAAAAAAACTTCATCTGAGACAATCTGTAAACTGTTTATAACAGCTGAGGGACGGATCAACTTGTTAATATACAGAGGACCTAAGGTGGCTGATGTCAACAAACGGATACTCATCTGTGGTACAGCACACAGATGCTGTGTCCTGGGGTCCCTTCCGTGTCAGCAGTAATAGTGGGGATTCCAAAGGGCTCGCACCAATATCTGGCAAGATGGTAACTTCCGCCTGTTCCACGTAGTGGAATAATTTTATTATTAACTTTTACCACACTCAAACCACTTATTCCCTCAAAGACATTGATAATACTCATTTAGCGCTACTCATTGTTTTTGTTGTTTATGTATAAATATATAAATGTGAGAGAGAGGGAGAGAGATCGATCTGTACCATGTGAGCCAAGCTTAATAATCAAAAACGAATAGACGATACGGTTCTGTGGCTAACGAAATGGTTTTTTTTTTTTGCAAGCTTTTGAGAAACACTGATCTCTTCTTCCGGCGATGTTACAATGGATAAAGCAAGAGAGGTTTTTACGTAAAAACAGTGTACAGGCATACCCCAGTTTAAGGACACTCACTTTAAGTACACTCGCGAGTAAGTACATATCGCTCAATAGGCAAACGGCAGCTCACGCATGCGCCTGTCAGCATGTCCTGAACAGCAATACTGGCTCCCTACCTGTACCGAAGCTGTGCGCAAGTGGGGAGACTATAGAGCCTGTTACAAATGCGTTATTTACATCAGTTATGCCCGTATATGACGATTTCAGTACAGTACATGCATCGATAAGTGGGGAAAAGGTAGTGCTTCACTTTAAGTACATTTTCACTTTACATACATGCTCCGGTCCCATTGCGTACCTTAATGCGGGGTATGCCTGTATCTTGGAATGTATCTGTGACTGAAGCCTATCCCTCCCCCTATGCAGTATGCGATTTATGTCTTAAGGTGTTAAATGGTTAGCCACAGAATGGTATCATCTATTCGTTTTTGATTATTAAGCTATATAACACACACACACACACACACACACACACACACACACACACACACACACACACACACACACACACACACACACACACACACACACACACATATTAAGGGGTCCCAACAGAGAAGATTTTAAAAACTGTCAGGCAACACAATTCCCACCTCATCATCCCATATTGCAGCAATATCATTTAAATATAATCCTAAACATCGCATCAGTACAGATATACTGCAGTAGTGGAAAGTAATTGATTTAGGCAATTGAATTAATAAGTCGTTTAATCATCCAAACATTGTTTTAAAATCTACGGGTCACAAGAGAAATTGTGTGAATTAGAAACTCAGCCACGTACTGTAGTTTCATTAAGAAACACGTTATTAGCATCTTCAGTTTATTTATAGTTACTTGTCCCATGAGATCAAAATGTGAAAGCTAGATCCAGCAGCTTGTGTGGTCCCAAGTTAGATAACAATACATCTTTGTGCATGCAAATAGTCTGTGTAATACATTTCATGTTTCTTCTCTTTTTGTTGTTTGTTGCAGAAAAGATATTAGTCTCATAAGCTAATATGTGCAGGCATGAAGATTGCACCGCAGAGAACAAAATATGATGCATTATATTGTTTGCTTTTTCAATATACAAGATAAGTCCCAAAGAAAATGAACTGAACCCTTAATAGCTTGCTCAGCAGTCAAATGGGTGGGTCTGAATAAAAATATAAACATAAAACATTTCTTTACACAATCTCTCCCTGTGTATGACTCAACTACTTATTCATCTGGAAACCATTATTGTTATCTGTCACTTCACAGCGCAGTACAATGTTGGAGGTAGGACAATCCCTTGTATACGGCTTTTGTTGCTACCGGGGTAACAAAAATAGCTGCTAGAAAATGTCTTGTTATAGAGTTGTTACTGGTGATGACGGGAGAAGGCGCTGATAGAATACACGTTCATGTTTGGAAAATTCTCTCTTACGTCACATCATTAAAGTTGAACACAATCAGTACAGAAGTAGTGAAATATCGAATTTTTCTTAACATGCCGACATAGATGCACTATCTTCCATCACAGTCCACTTTTGTTTTCAGCTTTTACACTTTGCAAACATAGTTACATACATACTGTGATGCCCACACCACGTTGCAGTCTCTTTTAGTCCCAATTTAAGGCAGTAAACACTATATTTCTCTATATGGGGTTTATTTACAGGGATTAAATCATACACCAACAGGCCCACCGTCCCTTTAAGTCAAAACAAAAGAAAAAGAACACCTATTCCCTTTAGGGAAAATAACTCAACTTTGTTTCAGCCCTTTCTAATGACCGCTGGCCAACAATACTGGTTCCCATCTTAAAACATGTAGTACCATATGCACCCCACCTAAACAGTCTTAAACACATCAATATAGTGTCTCTCTTATCTGTTAGTCCATTGGAGCAGATGTCCCCGCTTCAGCACGGCCTCACTCCTTCCTTCATAGGGGAACTCGGCCCCACATGAGCTCAGAGAATCTCTCCTCTGTAAGTCCAATATAAAGGATAGGACATCCCCAATTCAGCACGGCCTGTCGTCCTTTCGCTTCCTTGGATTAACGACCCAGGCATTCCCAGCAGACTCCGCGACCACTGTCCAGCAGGTTTAGGGAACGGTTCCAGACTCTTATACAGCTGGGGAGCACTTTCTATCTCCCCCCTTCTCCGGGGAAAAACAGTCTCTCTGGCTCTCAGTCTGGCAGCTTCCTGTGTCTTTTAAAACACTTCCTCATTCACTCAAGGAGTCCAACCTGATTAATTAGGCAGCATCTGCTGCTGGCTACTCTAGGGGATTAACTCTCGAAGAGCTGGAAAGGTCCCATACTGCACTGTTCCAGTACCTAAAGGACAGTGATGGTATCACAATACATACATACATACATACATACAATAACTGAAAAGTATATAAAACAGTAAACGAAAAAGTAAATTTATCACTGTTGTCACAGTAATAATTACCCCCACATCAGTTCCCCTATATTTGATTTTCAGAGCAATGAGACCTACACCTCCCCCTTCTGAGGACCCATCAGATGTCACCAGGGCGCTTATCCCTACTTTGTCAAGTCAGGCATTTATTCCTAATTCCCAAGTCCTTATGTATAACTCGTCACAACACTGCCATTTCCCTCTACTATCCAGCTCTCCTGTTCCCCTAGCATCGGTTCTGGTATTCAGGTTATGCCTCTAGAGGTGTCCATGGGGGGATTGGCTGTGAAGTCTACCCAGGGATACACATCACTTCAAATTTATACAGTGTGTCATGTGTTATATGTGTGAGCTCCATATTTATATTTTTCCCATATCTTGTTCATCCAGGTCTCTACAGAATGTCATCATTTGTTTCCACATCACAGGGATAGCCCCCTTGCTGTATTAAGTAAGTGTAACACCAGCAACCTTTTTAAATTTGTAGTTGGGTATTGGACCCATATTGAGCAACACAATTCAGGGCTCATCTGGGATCCTCACCCCAGGGATCCTGTGTATTCTAACAAGTACATTTTTATGTTCCTCAATGAGATACTGTATGAAAATCATAATTATGTACTGTAATAAAAAAGGGGATATTACGTATTTTAATCAATCTGGTACTTCAGGGGTTAATGTGGCTACAGTTTGTATTTTTACATCAAAGAAATTGTTTTTATTATAGGTCAAGACTCTTCCTGTATCTGTGCTAATCTACAAAGAGGTCTTAATTGGGGACTATCCCTGATGACCCACTGAAAGTGAAACATGTATAGTTTAGAAGGCTGGGGACAATCTCCAGATCCTGGGCTGTCAGCCTCAAAGAAAACCATAGCATTTTTCAAATAGCCCCTGTGCATCACAGAGGGAGGTGACAAACAGGTCACCACTTAGTTGGAGGCTTTATTAAATATAAGACATGATGGGCCTGACAGCAATTTATATGAGTAACAAATGGATATCTGTCACCATTGCGATTAGACAACCAACCCAGAGACAATGTTTTTAGGTCCGAAACCTCATTTCAAAACCAGCATTAATTGCAACAGCTCTGTAACCTCTGCATAGGAATACATGGCATTCTGTATGTCACTGCAAATGGTGGCCAAAAAGGCAGGAAGGGGAACAAAGGGCCATAAACATTCAAACACAGTTAACCCCTTCCCTCCCGGCCTGATCCCAGTGTAGATGTTTGGTGCAATCACGTCATAGGGCAGGAACACATAAAACAAAGGGGAATACATTTTGTGCTGAAGCAGGGGGCTGCAGAAATACAGGTATACGATTCCATTAACCCCTCGCATTCTGCACGATTGTAGGGGCTGCCAACTGGGGGTTGACCCTTTATTACATTCCTGGCAAGCCTATCATGTCTGTCACTAAGTTAATGAAGAGGGTAAGTAATGTACCATGGCCACATTGAGGGCCTAGGTATCCACAGTGCCGATCAATGGGTTTTTAAATATATGTTTAGTGTTTTACTGTGTTTTTTTTTTACTTTTTATTTTTCTGTAATGGATTGAAGCAGGGGGTCTCCCGGGAGCTCCTGCTTCCATACAGTATAGAAAAATGAAAATAATAAAACATTGGATCACTGTAACAGCTGCTCAGGGAGACAGAGACAGAGAAAGCTTCTCTCTGGGACTCCACTGCGCAGCTATTACAGACACATGGCTGGCCCGGTAGGATTAAATCTGCGGGGGTCCCAATCAGATGCAGTGGCTGCTTACTGCTTTCTCTGCTGCGATTAAGTCTTGACCTGGCCACGTTCCAGTCCTCACAAATTTTTGCTGTCCTGGATGCAGTAAGTCTTACTACATCTGTACATTTGTTTACATTGTGGCTCTTTACTGCAACATTATCATTGTTAATCTATGGTGTGCCAGACCTTCATGGTTGAGTTTCTACCAATAGTGTGAGCCAACATATTTTTGAACAACATCCTTAACAAATCACTTTAAGGAAGTAGGTGCCCCAACATACATCGTCCGAGGTGCCTGTACAACTAGAGAGAGAAAGATCCTGACTAACTGCTAAGAGTTAATGTATAAATAGTGAATAAGAAAAGCACTTCGATATTCCTGTGCATCTTTCGCAGGTGCACAGTAGGTTGGTGTTGTCACATGCACGTGTATAGTAGATAAGTATTAAACAGGCCCTTACATGGTCTTGTGATTAAATATATTTGTTGAATCAACGTTTCGGTCCCCACACGGACCTTTCTCAAAATAGATGATGCCTCTTAAAGCTGCAGTTCAGTCAATATCCTGCATGTGTGTTTTTTTTAATAAATCAGTTCTATTTTAAGCCCGCACCTCCCCACTTCCCAAGTCAGCAGGTCCCTTTCATTTTACTGGATATAGATCCAATGTTGGTCTTTCTCCCTCCTAATAGAGCTCACTATTGTGAGCTGTCATCCGTGACGTCAGACGCCGACGAAAAGAATCCAGAAAAGAATGGAGGACTACATGTGGGTGCAATCTCTTGGTGCCCTGCCGTGTGACGGCCATCGCAGCACTCCATATGCGGTCTACTCCCAGGAACGTCTGACTCAACTGCATAATGTATGTGACCAGTGTTGACTCTATAGACTCTTCTCCTGTATGGTAAAATTAGTGAAGCTTCAGAGAGGGACAATGATGCAAGTGAGAATTGGGGCTATTATAGCTCACATCATATTTTTCTAAAGAAGGCAGCGCTTGTCTTTTTTTTCTTGACTCCTATATTTGAGGGTCCTCTGGCAGGACCCAGAAGAGCCGAGGAACCGGGCCTTAGAAGACAAAACAATGTGACCTTTTTACATTATTATTTTTATCTGGGACTTTAAGTTGAGCATGGAATTGCATGTGTTTTGGTTTAAAGCTGCAGTTCAGGCAATATCCTGCATGTGTGTTTTTTTTTAAATAAATCAGTTCTGTAGTAAGAAAAAATACTTTTAGCATTTTCTGTTTTAAAAACAACAACTTTGAAAGACCAATTTTCTTGTATTCTATTTTAACAAGCATTTGCTAAGGCACTGCCACTTCAAGTCCTGTCACAAGCCCTGGCACACCCCTTTGTGAGCCCTGCCCTCCCTCTTGCACATGTCAGTGCAGGAGTGCTCATGAATATTCATGATCTTCCACTGACTGACAGAAGCAGATGAAAAACATATCCCATATCTAAAGATGTCGACAAATTTTGCCGATCAATACATGGAGAATGAATTGACTGGCAGCTATACAGTTCTTTAGGTAATTAGAGATTGCACACATGAACCTTTTGAATTAAATTTTTTTTAAAAAAAAAAGACTGAACTGCAGCTTTAAGAAAAGAATTGTCCACTTTATTAAGAAAAGATATAGCATCATTAGTGCTGAGATTTTTACAGGCGGTCTGGCACCTGCAGGAAAAAAGCAGTCCTAAAACCTGCATCACGTTTCCTTTCAAAAAGTGTGTCCTCATTTCACCTCAAATCAAGAGATCAATCTATCATTCTGCCCGAATCGGGCAAATCATAATGAGTCGAGGCTACATAACTTAAATGTAGTTAGGTATTTGAAGGTAAAAATACTCAAATAAAAAAAATTCAGAAAATCATTGGATGATTTATAATCCTAGAAGAGGACAGCAAGCCTCAAGGGCAACCTTATCACAATGTATTACTTAGTGTATCAAACTTGCCTATAACCTTAAAGGCGAACAGGTCCCGTATGGAATAAAGGCACATTCGACCAGGGCTTTTTCTACCTCATGGGCATTCAAAGCCCAAGCATCTCCACGGAAAATTTGTAAGGCTGCAGCTGGGTCCTTGTTCACACGTTTGTGAAATAATGCAAGATGGATGTACAAGCCTCAGCTGACGCAAGCTACGGCAGGAGAATTCTGCAAGCAATTGTAGATTGATTGAACTATTAAATAAAAAAATGGTGTGTTCTTGTCCTCTTGTTTTCCCTCCCATTGTGTGAGCTTTGGTATATCCCAATTAGTCCCCACTGCCATGCGGAGAACAGGAAAAGAGAAAATGCATTAATCTTACCGTCCTTTTCTTTTCCTGTACGCCACTAATGGCAGAGTACATCATATCCTCCCTGTAATTAACATATATCAATTATGTTTTATAGCTATGGGAGAAACTGAAGACTGCCCCTGCAGGGAAAGGGAGGGGATTATATACCAGGTCCCTGTAGAAGAGTTTTCTGTCCTTCCTATGCTGAGGGAGGAGCTAATCCCAATTAGTACCCACTGCCACTATTGGAGTAAAGGAAAAGAAAATTATGGTAAATTGAATAAAGTTTCTATTTTCTATTCAAACATGTCAACATTTATGTCCAGACCATTTTGCATTGAAACACACATAAAATCCAACCCTGTCGTAACTCATAACTTTGTGGGCATAATTCTTAGACACACGTGAGTCATATCAATAGGTTTAGGCAAGTTTGCCGAATGTAACAATACTAATTTTGACCGCCTTGCTCCTAAATTTGAGCGACAAATGGATAACTGTCCCTTGCCACCTCTGAAAAAATCAAGTGTTTGGCCTTACTGCATCCATCTTTTTTCAACAGTTACAAACATCTATTCATTATACTTCAGCATGTGTCAGGTCCAGGATTCCGTATTTCATATGTTTTGCATGGTAAGGTTAGTCACGCCCCTTAGCACTCTAGAACTCTTCCAAGAATGCTTTCCAAGGGGTATTTAGAAGGGTCAGTTTATTTTAGTGTCAGGAAGGCCATACTTCAATCTCATCTCTGGCAAAACAGATGTTCTTATCTCTTGAGTCTATCAGCTTTATAAAGAATTTTTATAGGCAATTTTTAACCAACGTTAGCCCCTGAAGTACCAGATTGACTAAAATACTTAACTCGTGCTATTATCATGACAGCTATCTCATTGATTCAACCTATGGACCAGTGTTATCCAAAATATAAAATGTTATCACAGAAGACATTCTCTGAAAAAGTTAATCAAATCATGAAGGCCCTATCCAGAACTTTCAATCTCTATACTGTATATCATAAAAGATGCATTTTTTTGGTTGATTGTGTCTAGAATTTAGTTGAAAGTGAAAGACTAAGGAGGGCTTGGAGGAAATTCTGGCACAGCGTTATGTTTGCCCAGTGACGTCTGATGAAGAATTTGTAGGCTTTAATGCAAGACCTTAAAATACATTAGCACCAATTCTTGATATGGTGAAAGATAATCCATCTGCAAAACCAATTAACAAACTTTGAGAAAGTGAGATAGAAGAGTGGATTGAAGCGACACATTGTTAGTGACAGAAATAATAGTGTGTGTTGTGAATCCTGAGAAACCTAAGGACACTGAGAGACTCAGAGGAAGATTTTATTGAAGAACAGAGAATAATAATAACAAATACAATTTTCAGAAAGTCAGACTTGTGAATCTGCACAAGAGGTTATGCAAGTACACAGTTTGCACTCTATTTTCATGCAAAAAAGGCAGGAGACAAGTAGGCAAGCTGCTATCAGGGATTTATTCAAAATAGCCATCAGGGCTTGTCAAAGGGCCAGTACACATTCAGACCCCTGAACCATCACCTTCTACATGTACACTTGATGTCGATGACCCTGAGGCACTGTCAGATGCCACCTGACTCTCCAACTAAGCAGTAAATTATGTACGGTAGTGTAAATAGTTTTATTTTTTAGTGTAGTGTTTAGTGTAGTTTTAAGTGATCTGGGTATTTGCCATGTGCTGCCCATACTAAGTGCAAGTTTACTGCCACAAGATTTCTCTTCCCTGCATGTTTATAAAGTACAGCGGTAAAAAAATAAAATAAAAAATGACAGTACTACTTGATTGATGAGTACCTGCATACTATTTTATACTTTATATAATTGAATGCATTATAATTCTGTGAATATTTGTACTAGAAGTATAGTTAACCCTTAGTAACAGGAATTTGTGCTTATCTGGCACACATGCCAGATAACACAGATTCTACGGTATAACGATCCCTGAAATGTATATTAGGTTCAAATGTTGGTCAGTATTCCCATACTTGTCAGTATCCCATATAGTCCACTTCAGTCACTTCCATTGTTCATGTCAGATTCACTTGATTTCCCTTCTGTGTCCCCATCAAAACCCCAATGCCCAGACAGATAGCTGGCACCTGCATTGAGAGAGCTATTTTGGCTCCATATAAATTTCTATATACATTTAGCATTTTCACCAACATTATCTCTGAGTTGCAGATTTGTAAAAAAAAAATAATGGTGGATTTGTTGATTAACTGCTGATTAATATAAAAATAACTGTGAAAACACTCACATGACCACACTTTTTCTTTACAACATCAATAACATTTCGTTTACCATCTACGTCTGAGAATTTTTTCCCGTGAAATACATTTTTTTGGGAATCAACCGTTTATCCTCATTTTAGTATTTAGTTCCAAAGCATTTTTTTTATATACCACAGCTCACTAAAAACACATTTACTTCGCTGATTTACAACTTTCCGCAAAACAAAAATGAAAATTAAAATGTTTCTGTAATTCTGACAGTGAGTTTTTTACCCGCATAGCTTTAATAGTTGATAGCTTCAGGCTAGCAACAGCCCCTTCTAAATTAGTGTGTGCTTGTCAACACCGCCTAAATTATATAAAACAAGTCCTTATATAGTTGACAGAATACTTAAGGAAAAATCCCTAAAGAATAGGGCATTACTGGCCAATAATGCCCTGTCTGGAAGAGTTGAAGGCCCGAGGCGAAGCATTATTGGCTAGTAATGCCCTGCTCTGAGGGGATTATTACTATTATAGGCTAAATGTAGGCTCTTTTCATTACATAATTGACAGTTTTGTATAGATATATAAATCGGAACTACGCTGATGCACCTTTGTAGGAAAAAGAAGTAAAGTAGCAAATGAGAGAGGTGAGGGGTTTGGAGGAGAGAGAGGTGAGGGGTTTGGAGGAGAGAGAGGTGAGGGGATTGGAGGAGAGAGGTGAGGGGGTTGGAGGAGAGGTGAGGGGGTTGGAGGGGAGAGAGGTGAGGGGGTTGGAGGGGAGAGAGGTGAGGGGGGAGAGGTGATGGGGGAGGGGAGAGAGGTGATGGGGGAAAGGGAGAGGTGAGGAAAGAATAGAAAGAGGTGAGGGGGAAGAGAGATGAGGGGGAAGAGAGAGGTGAGGGGGGAGAGAGAGGTGAAGAGAGAAAAGGGAAGTGGGGGATGGTGGGGAGTGGAGGAGAAGAGGTGGGTGGAGGGGAGATGGGGCGGGAATTGGGAGACATTAATATTAACTACAACTAAATAAAAAGCAAATACAAATTACCTTGGTACAAGCTATAGAAGTGGTGAGAAATATTACTTTGTTGCACGTAACAAAGTTACCAGTTGGGACACACAGCTTCTGACAGCACTAGCAGCTGTGAGAGAGGGAGAGACTGCATATGCTGCCGAGCTGAGCTGAGTGAGGAGAGGTGCTGTGAGAGCGGGAGAGACTGCATATGCTGCCGAGCTGAGCTGAGTGAGGAGAGGTGCTGTGAGAGCGGGAGAGACTGCATATGCTGCCGAGCTGAGCTGTGTGAGGAGAGGTGCTGTGAGAGAGGGAGAGACTGCATATGCTGCTGAGCTGAGCTGAGTGAGGAGAGGTGATGTGAGAGAGGGAGAGACTGCATATGCTGCCGAGCGGAGCTGTGTGATTAGAGGTGCTGTGAGAGAGGGAGAGACTGCATATGCTGCCGAGCTGTGTGAGGAGAGGTGCTGTGAGAGAGGGAGAGACTGCATATGCTGCTGAGCTGAGCTGTGTGAGGAGAGGTGCTGTGAGAGAGGGAGAGACTGCATATGCTGCCGAGCTGAGCTGTGTGAGGAGAGGTGCTGTGAGAGAGGGAGAGACTGCATATGCTGCTGAGCTGAGCTGAGTGAGGAGAGGTGCTGTGAGAGAGAGGGACAGACTGCATATGCTGCCGAGCTGAGTGAGGAGAGGTGCTGTGAGAGAGGGAGAGACTGCATATGCTGCCGAGCTGTGTGAGGAGAGGTGCTGTGAGAGAGGGAGAGACTGCATATGCTGCTGAGCTGAGCTGTGTGAGGAGAGGTGCTGTGAGAGAGGGAGAGACTGCATATGCTGCTGAGCTGAGCTGAGTGAGGAGAGGTGCTGTGAGAGAGAGGGACAGACTGCATATGCTGCCGAGCTGAGTGAGGAGAGGTGCTGTGAGAGAGGGAGAGACTGCATATGCTGCCGAGCTGTGTGAGGAGAGGTGCTGTGAGAGAGGGAGAGACTGCATATGCTGCCGAGCTGAGCTGTGTGAGGAGAGGTGCTGTGAGAGAGGGAGAGACTGCATATGCTGCCGAGCTGAGCTGAGTGAGGAGAGGTGCTGTGAGAGAGGGAGAGACTGCATATGCTGCCGAGCTGAGCTGTGTGAGGAGAGGTGCTGTGAGAGAGGGAGAGACTGCATATGCTGCTGAGCTGTGTGAGGAGAGGTGCTGTGAGAGAGGGACAGACTGCATATTCTGCTGAGCTGAGCTGGTTGAGGAGAGGTGATGTGAGAGAGGGAGAGACTGCATATGCTGCTGAGCTGTGTGAGGAGAGGTGCTGTGAGAGAGGGACAGACTGCATATTCTGCTGAGCTGAGCTGAGTGAGGAGAGGTGCTGTGAGAGAGGGAGAGACTGCATATGCTGCCGAGCTGTGTGAGGAGAGGTGCTGTGAGAGAGGGAGAGAGTGCATATGCTGCTGAGCTGAGCTGTGTGAGGAGAGTTGCTGTGAGAGAGGGAGAGACTGCATATGCTGCTGAGCTGTGTGAGGAGAGGTGCTGTGAGAGAGGGAGAGACTGCATATGCTGCCGAGCTGAGCTGAGTGAGGAGAGGTGCTGTGAGAGAGGGAGAGACTGCATATGCTGCCGAGCTGAGCTGTGTGAGGAGAGGTGCTGTGAGAGAGGGAGAAACTGCATATGCTGCCGAGTTGAGCTGAGTGAGGAGAAGTGCTGTGAGAGAGGGAGAGAGTGCATATGCTGCTGAGCTGAGCTGTGTGAGGAGAGTTGCTGTGAGAGAGGGAGAGACTGCATATGCTGCTGAGCTGAGCTGTGTGAGGAGAGGTGCTGTGAGAGAGGGAGAGACTGCATATGCTGCCGAGTTGAGTGAGGAGAGGAGCAGAGGTGCTGTGAGAGAGGGAGAGACTGCATATGCTGCCGAGCTGAGCTGTGTAAGGAGAGGTGCTGTGAGAGAGGGAGAAACTGCATATGCTGCCGAGCTGAGCTGAGTGAGGAGAGGTGCTATGAGAGAGGGAGAGACTGCATATGCTGCCGAGCTGAGTGAGGAGAGGAGCAGAGGTGCTGCCGAAGCTTGGACCAGGATAGGTATTTACAGTTAAGTTTTAAAATCAGCAGTATCTTCTCAGCGCACTCTCCCTGCATCTCTGAAAAGGAAATTGACAAGTTGCCAAAAATTCCAGGCATTACTGAATAAATAATGCTTGGAATTCTAACCAATGAGAGAGCAGGGATTTCAATAATGCCCGGAATTTTGCTGCTTTAGCCTATAATAAATATTAAATGATTTAAATAGTAATGATGGTTACAAATGACAGTGCTACATAACAAGGTAGAAACCATAAAATAAAAAGAGAGTGATCAGCAAAGAAAACTCTTAGGCCGTGATTATAGTGCCGCGCACGGCACCGAAACAAGTACCGAGCTTCCAATGTAGTTGCCCGTAGTGCACGCCACCGCGACGGAGAGGCAGAATCCAGGATAGACGCATTTGTGAAGCGGTTCAGCCAATGAGAGTGAACCGCTCGCGTGACGTCACGGCCAAGCCTCCCTGTCGCCTCCCGATGCCAGTGCAGGTTTCGCGCGCATCGCGCAAGTAACATCACACGGCCACGCGCGCCCTGCAGCAGGCACTATAATCACGGCCTACGTGACACAACTGTTTCCTACAAACAGAATGGACGGCTTTGACTGGAAGGCTGGTGCGGTCAGAAGATAGAAACGGTTATACGCCCGCTTAGAATACAGCCTCACATGTTCCAGGCCGAGGTTGGCACTAGTCAATTGTTCTTTGATTTGGTTTTCCTACCCATTTTATCATTTAACTTTCATGAGAGAGATATCATTACCATTACTCCATAAAAAATATTCTAACTAACCACACTTAAAAAGAGTGCAGTGAGGAGATTGTTTCAAACTCTCTAAGCTGTAATTCATCTATGTTCAAAGGGGTAAATCATTACATTTATGAAGAACTTTCATCATGTTGGCTGGGAAAGCAAATGGCAAAATATAAACAGTTAGGGTGAAATGTCAATACAGTTACTTCGAAGATGCATCACTATCTAATTTTGCTCCACTTGCATCTGAAAGCCGTATGTGGTTATAGGCAGCTTAATATACATACTAAGGGCCGGAAGTAACACATGTGGGGCTGATGTGTATATAAATCTACCTCCCTCTAAGTCGCTTTAAGGGCTACAGGTAGAAAGTGCATAATAAGGTGCATATACAAAAACTTGGATTAGAATTTGCAATACTTACGAATGATGCTGCATAATGAAAAGGCAGCAAGTAGTCAGTGCTATACGTTGTGTCCATATACCTGCAAAACATGTGTGAACATGTTAAAGAAATGTGACAAAAATGTACTTTTTAACTATACCGCAAGTCATATTAAAATAAATCAGCACCTGCTCTAAATTGAGCAGATGAGAATGTTGGATATGAGGTTGGCACGAGATTAAAGTATAAAAAATAAGTACTCAACCAAGGTTAGCGGGTGCATGCTTTGTTCCAGCGCGAGAGCGCGAGCGAGAGAGAGAGAGAGCTACAGCAAAGGGGATAAGGCACCTTATGACCCACGGTTTAGTAAATACCGGCATAAATCTGAAGGATATTTATCCAGTAGAAATAAATTATCCCATAGACAGTACGTATTGCATGCATAAGTTAGCAGGGAGGATGCTACATGTGTAAAAGGAAGCCACACGCTCTGCTTCAAGAATCCAGAGAAAACAAAATGTACACTTGAGATTCAGATCAACATTAGTCTCGGAGGTAGACAAAATAGTGCAGAAAATGGTACATATTGTAAATACAATGATATTATATATACAATTATATAATATTATATATTCTAGGCTAAAGCTGTTAAATTCCGGGCATTATTGAAATCCCTGCTCTCTGATTGGTTAAAATTCCGGGCATTATCCACTCAGTAATGGCCCGGAATCTTTGGCACCCTGCCAAGTTTTTCAGCCAATCAGCTTTCAGTTCTCATTCACAAAGAGTGAGATTAGCAGGGGGTAGCAGCAAGGCACTGACTCCTTCCCCACCCTGCCTGCAGTAAGCTCCGCACAGGAGAGTGAGGGGAAAGAAGTGTGTCTGTTGTGTGTTTTGTGGGTGTAGAGGGGGGCAGCAGAGTCTGTTTTGTTGGTGTGTGTTTGCAGTGTGTTTTGTGGGTGCAGAGGGTGGAGGAGGGCTGCAGAGTGTGTGTCTGCAGTGTGTGGGTTTACAGGGCGCTGCAGTGTGTGTTTGTGGGTGTAGAGGGGGCTGCAGTATGTTGTTGGTGTCTGTGTTTCCGCAGTTTTGTTGGTTTACATGGGGGCTGCAGTGTGTGTTGTGGGTATAGAGAGGGGCAGAAGTCTGTTTTGTTGTGTGTGTGTGTGTGTGTGTCTGCAGTTGTTAAGTGGGTGTAAAGGGTGTAGGAGGGCTGCAGACAGGGCCGCCAACAGGGCGTGTCTGCCGGTGTTGGCGTCCCGAGCCCCGTGAGTCAGGGGCCCCAGCCGTCCAGCCCCCTGCGCGGCCGTGCCCGGTATTTTTTTTTTAAAATGCCGGCGATACCCCGTGCGCATGTGCAGAGCCAAGGTCCCGGCGCTTATGCACAGGGAAGCCGCTCCCCCCCCCCCCCGCTCGCAATGTGGGACAGAGGGGAAGTGCCGTTGCGAGCGCCAATTCAGCTTCCCGCTTGCGCCCGCCAACCCAACTTCCCCGCGCGCCCGCATCCTGCCCCGGGAAGCAGCCGCGGAATTAGCCCGCCAGTCTCGCCCCGCCAGCCGCCCACCCCCCACGCCCCCCTAGCCTACCTCCAAGCGCCCCCCCCTCACACCTCCCAAGCCTACCTCCTGCACCCCCGAGCCTACCTTGCATCTGGCGGGCAAGGAAGCAGCACCCACCCGGTCAAGGTCAGTCACCCACCCAGGCAGTCAGGCAGTCACCCACCCAGGCTTTCACCCACCCAGGCAGTCAGTCAGTCACCCACCCAGGCAGGCAGTCGCCTGTCTTTTGTTGAAAATATAAAAATAAACAGATTGCATTGTAATGTTTTTTCCGTATTACAATAAGAAGAAAACAGTTAAGTAAAATTTGCGTCCTAAAAAATATTGGTAGGTGAGCTAAGGGTTGGGGGGGGGGGGGGTGTTCTGCTCCTTTTATTTGTCTTGGGCCCCATGATTTCTGTTGGCGGCCCTGGCTGCAGAGTGTGTTTTATTGTGTGTTTTGGCAGTTTTGTGAGTTTACATGGGGGCTGCAGTAGGTGTGGGTGTGGGTGTGGGTGTGGGTGTGTGTGGTGGGTAGAGGAGGGCTGCAGAGTGGTGGTGGGAGGGGGCCAGGAGAGTGGTGGGGGAGGGGGGGCGCGGAAAAGTGTGTGTATATGTGAGGGTTGCAGACCTGTCTAAGACATGCAAATGAACATACAGTAATATTTACAGTTGCTATATATATATATATATATATATATATATATATATATATATATATATGTTACAGAGTGTGCGTGTTTGTGTGTATAGAGAGGGGGGGGGCTGCAGAGAGTGTGTATGTACAATTTCATTTTAATAGACACGTGCAGTAAAAGCAAAAGAGTGTTGACTATTATGCTGATAAAAATCAATGACTACAAAAGTGTATCTTTATGTAAAATGTAAAAAATAAAAATAAACCTACATTTATCCTTTAATAGTAATAATCCCCTCAGAACAGGGCATTACTGGCCAATAATGCCCTGGCTGGGTTAAAGTCCCTCAGCTTCGCCTCGGTCCTTCAACTCTTCCAGCCAGGGCATTATTGTCCAGTAATGCCCGGTACTTCCGGCATTATTACTTAATTATAGGCTAAAGCTGTTCATTTTTGGGCATTAATGAAATCCCTGCTCTCCGATTGGTTAAAATTCCGGGCATTATCCATTCAGTAATGACCTGAAATATTTGGCAACTTGCCAAGTTTTTATTTCCAGCCAATCAGCTTTCACTCGTCAGAGCAACTCTCAGACAGGGGCCATGATTGGACAGAAGGCAGGAGCCAGGCAGTGACTCCTCCCCCTCTCTCCCTGCAGAGAGCTCTGCGCAGGACACAGTGAGGAGGGTGAGTTTGTGTGTGTCTGTCTGCAGAGTGTGTGTGTGTGTGTGTGTGTGTGTGTGTGTATATAGAGGTGTTGTGTGTGTAGAGCTGCAGTGTGTTGTGTTGTAAGTGTGGATGTATGTGTGTAGAGCTGCAGTGTGTTGTGTTGTAAGTGTGGATGTGTGTAGAGCTGCAGTGTGTTGTGCGTGTGTATGTGTGTAGAGCTGCAGTGTGTGTGTGTGTGTGTGTGTGTGTGTGTGTGTGTGTGTGTATCTCCAGTGTGTGTGTGTGTAGGGCTGCAGTATGTGTTTGTCTGTAGAGCTTCAGTGTGGTGTGTGTGTGTGTGTGTGTGTGTGTGTGTGTGTGTAGAGATGCAGCAAGGAGGGAGAGTTTGTGCCTGTCTGCAGTGTGTGATTGTAGCAGCAGAGTTTGTGTGTGATTTTTTGTGTGTGTAGTGCTGCAGTGGTGTGTGTGTGTGTGTGTATGTAGAGCTGTAGTGTGTGTGGTGTTTGTAGGGCTGCAGTGTGGTGTGTATAGAGCCAACAGAAATCGTGGGGCCCGGGACAAACATTTTATGAAGGCCCCCCGTGACAGCGGTATTGCCCGCCACCTCCCCCCCCCCCCCCATTTCACACCTCACGAGCCCCCTCTCTTCCCCCCCTCTTCCCATGTATTTCTCTCCCTTCCGTCTCACCCTCCCGCCTCGCATGTATTTCTCTTCCCTGCTTCTTACTCTTACTCCCTCCTTTCCTCACTCACCCCCTCCTCTCCCTCCGTCAATTGCCCCACGCTCACTCATTCATTACTCCCCCCCACACACACACACACAATTCCTCCCACAAGATATATACCAAAAACCTTCCCACCCCAAAATATATACAACCCCCCACCAAATGCATAAAAAAATCCCACCTAACCAGTATATATATATATATACACAGTGTGTGTGTGTGTGTGTGTGTGTGTGTGTGTGTGTGTGTGTGTGTGTGTGTGTGTGTGTATGTGTGTGTGTGTGTGCGCGCGTATATATATACTAGCTGAGAGACCCGGCGTTGCCCGGGATTTTTTTATTACAACGAAGACCTGACTGACTGTGGGAGGTGTGGTGCCACTGGAGGGGGTGTGTTGGTGCGCACGTTTGGGGGTTGGGTTTGCGTTGTATGGGAGGGGGGGGTGTGTGTGGTTGAGTCGCAAGGGGAGGGAGGGCATAGCCGTGGCAATCTGCATTGTGTAGAGTGTACTGTGGCTGCCACCACGGTGAAGGTGAGGTGTAGTTCCAGCGGAGAGGGTGTGGTGGGTGGGTTTGGCGTCCGGGAGGGTGTGTGTTGAGGCGTTGGGTAGGGGAGGTGCGTTGAATATGCGGCAGAGTACGTTATGCGGTGCGGTGGTTGTAGCGTGGGTGGGGGGGTAGGGGGGTGTTGAAGTGTTGTTTTGTGTGACGTATCAGCACAGGAGGCTTGGGTGTGTGTGTGTGAGTGAGTGTTGTGTGGGTGAGTGCGTGTTGTGTGGGGGAGGGCGTGTTGTGGGGGTGAGTGAGTGTTGTGTGGGTGCCTGTTGTGTGTGTGGTTGAGTGTTTGGAGTGTGTTTGTGTGTAAGTGAGGCAGTGAGGCTATATTGTGTAGGCAAGCAGACATGTGGCAGGACGTGTTGTTGAATTGAAGCTGTGCTCCTATCTTGTATTGTGAAGCAATCATGTGGCAGGAAGGTGAAGGTGAGGTGTGTGTCCCCCGGAGGGGGGTTGTTGCGGCCTACGGGAGGGGGTGGGGGGGTTGCGGGCTACGGGTGGGGGTGGTTGCAGCCTACGGGAGGTGTTGGGGTGGGTTGCGGCTTACGGAAGGTGTTGGTGTGGGTTGCGGCCTACGGGAGGTGTTGGGGTGGGTTGCGGCCTACGGGAGTGGGTGGGGGGGGTTGCGGGCTACGGGAGTGGGTGGGGGGGTTGCGGGCTACGGGAGGGGAATGGGGGGGGGGGTTGCGGCGTATGGGAGGGGAAGGGTGTTGCAGCATCCGGTAGTATTGTTTGGGAGGCGTCCGTGAGGGGGTGGGTGTGATACGTACGTGAGTGTGTAGTGGGCTAGTGGATGCGTACGGTTGTGGCGTACGGTGGGGGGGGGCTGGAGTTGATGCGTACGGGAGGGGTGTGTATGAAGATGCGGGCGTTGTCCGGTACCGAGGAGGGGCTGTGGTGTTCAAAGTGAGTAGCACAGTTTTTTTTGGGGGGGGGGGGGGGGGGGTGGGAGTGTGTGGTGTTTTGGCAGTGAACGTGCGGTCCGGCGTAGTTGTCTTGAGGTGAAGGGGAGGCGTGGTGGCAGGGTAGGCAGGAGTGTGTGCGTGTCGGAGAGGGGCTACGGTACCGGGAGAGGGCCTGCGGTCCCGAGAGTGCGTGCGCTCGTTATGTGCATTGGTGGTGAAGGGGGGTGTGAAGAGGCGGTGGGCGTCGGTGTGCGGTCCGTGAACGTGTGGTGTGTGGGCGCATTCCCAAGGCCGGTGTGCGGGCCCGAGAGATCACCGTGCGCTGTTGGCGGAAGGGTTGAGGTGAGGAGGCGCGTTGAAGGGGACGTGTGGTGGCAAGGTAGGCAGGAGTGTGTGTGGCTCGGAGAGGGGCTGCGGTACCGGGATAGGGCTTGCGGTCCCGAGAGGGCGTGCGCTCGTGATCTGCAGTGGTGGGGAAGGGGGGGGGGGAGGTGAAGAGGCGGTGGGCGTCGATGTGCGGTCCGTGAACGTGAGGTGTGTCCGCGGTCCCTAGGCCGGTGTGCGGGCCCGAGAGGTGACCGTGCGCTGTTGGCTGAAGGGTTGAGGTGAGGACGCGCATTGAAGGGGAGGGGTGGTGGCAGGGTAGGCAGGAGTGTGTGGGGGACGGAGAGGGGCTGTGGTACCGGGTGAGGGCCTTCGGTACCGGGAGGGCGTGCGCTAGTGATGTGCATTGGTTGGGGGGGTTGAAGAAGCAGTTGGCGTCAGTGTGCGGTCCGTGAGCGTGAGTTGTGTGGCGGTGGTATCCAGGCCGGTGTGCGTGGCTGAGAGGTCACCGTGCGCTGTTGGATGAGGGTGGGGAGTGTTGTGGGAGGGGTGGTGTGTGTAAACTGCCGAAATGGCATATAAGAAGTGCCTGTATCTGAGGTGGTGTGTTGGTGTGTTTTCTGCAGTTCTTTTCTGAGGTGCTCGCAGGAGGTGAGGGTAGTTTTTTTCTGAGGTGAGAGCAGTGAGGGTTAGGTGCTCAGTGAGGGTTGGGAGAGTGTGCCAGTGGTGTAGGTGTGTTGAGCGTTGGCCGCAGGCCAATGAGAGGGGGGCGGGCGGGCCAAGGGAGCCATCTCATTGGCCTGAGGCGGAGTGACGGGCCAAAGGACCAATCAGATTGCCCATAGGGACACCAACATACAACGTTTAAAAATAAAAAATTAAAATATTATATATATCTATATATATATCTATATATCTGTAGATATATATATTATATATAGATAGATAGATATCCAATCCATATAAAAAATACCCCAAGCCCCCCAATCCATATAAAAAATACCCCAAGCCCCCCAATCCATATAAAAAATACCCCAAGCCCCCCAATCCATTTAAAAAATACCCCAAGCCCCCCAATCCATGTAAAAATACCTCAAGCCCCCCCCAATCCATGTAAAAAATACCCCAAGACCCCCAATCCATGTAAAAAATACCCCAAGACCCCCAATCCATGTAAAAAATACCCCAAGACCCCCAATACATATATATATATAAAAATCCAACTTACATTGGGGATGATCTCAGCCGGTCAGGCCCGGTGGCTGCAGGGGGAGGGGGGGGAGGGGGGCGCGGTGTGCCGGTAGTGCTGCTGGGGAGGGGGGGGGAGGCACGATGCTGCGGTTGCGATGCTGCAGGTGGGGGGGCAGTACGGGGGTCTCTGGCGGCTGAACGGCCCGATCCTGCGTGAAAGGGGTGGCGGTGCTGCGAGGGGCCCGGCACCTGGTTACAGCAGTTGCCGCCGGCCCCGCTGCAGGCACCCCACGTTGCTGCTCCCGGTGTGCTGCAGCCTGCAGGGGTGTGGCCGATGCTGAGGGGGGTGGCGGGGCGGGACGGCTCGGTGGCAGCAGGGGGGGGGGCTGCTGCGGCGGCGGGGGCTGGCGGTTTTGGCCCGGTGGCTGCGGGGGGGAGGTGGTGGCGTGGGGGGATTAGTTGGCAGGGGCTGCGGGGGGGGCGCCGGCCCCGCTGAGACACCTGTCCCCCAATGGCCAATGCTGCTCCCGCGCGCGCCGGGCCTCCCTCTCACGCCGGCGCGCCGGAAGCATAAGCCAACCTACTTCCAGCGCTGGCAACTGGGAGACCCGGCGCCGCGTGCAGCGTTTTTTTTTTAAATAACTGGCGCCCGGCCGGGCCCCCCTCACCCACGGGGCCCGGGACGCCAGTGCCCTTTGTCCCCCGCTGTTGGACGGAGAAGGCTCCATGACAAAAGATGAATTGAACTATATAAACGATACAAAAGTGTCTATTGTTTATGAAATAAGCCTACATTTAGCCTATATTCGTAATAATCGCCCAGAACAGGGCATTATTGGCCAGTAATGCCCTGTTCTGGGCGATTATTACTTAAATATATTATTAAACTGATAAAAATGTCTTCTTGTTTGCTAATGACAACAGAACATATAATAAATGCATGTATGTACAGTATGGGGCCTATGCAGAGAGCAGCGAATTTTAAAATTGGCGAATTTATTAATAAGTAGTTTTTTTGGAGAGTTTTAATCTCCATATGCAGAAAAGTGCGAATTCTGCTATGGTTAACATGGATGCGTGTGGCGAGTTTAAATTGGCGAGATGCGCGCTTCAGAAATGTGTTAAAACAAATTCGCGCCTTTTTTTTTCCCTTTGCAATGGCCGCGAGCGGCAGTTTTTTCTGGCGAGTCAAAACGGAGACAATCGCGCCATTTTATTGGCGCGAACAGCCGCTAGATGCCGTTCGCGCCTCTCTGCATACGGATATTTTTTAAACTGGCGAGATTGAGGTTCTCGCCAGCCGCGAGGCGAGTTTTACAAATAGAAAAGAAAAATTGGCGCGTTTTTCGGAACTCGCCATTTTCTGCTGCTTTCTGCGCGATTTTCTCCAAAAAATGGCGAATTTCGAAATAGCGCTGCTCTCTGCATAGGCCCCTATATCTTTAATTATATAGCACCCACAGTGTGCTCAGTACTTTACAAGAGAGACATTACAGTACATAGAATTATAATACAATAAGTGCAATAAACAATATCAGACAATAGGAAAGGGGATCCCTGCCCCGGAGAGCTTACATGTCCTTTTCTACAGGTCTCTGTTTACTTACATTTTTCTGTGGTCCTTGATATGCTGGGGCAAAACAGCTCCAAAGCCCTTCTCTGGATGTCCCGTTTGCCTGAAAAGCACCAGACTGTGTTGTTATCAGGATGTGGAAAAATAACCAAGTTCACAATAAACACAATTCAAATGTTATACGGTACATACATTAATATTTTTCCGCCTATGGACTAAAATCTTCAAACGGAATTTTACAAAGATGCAGCTTTGTTTAATTTAGTAGTTGATATGTTATACATATATTACAAAAAAAACAGCACGACTTGGATGTCTAAATGTTATTATAAACACACACTGTGATAAGGTAATACATAATGCGAGTATCGTACTGCTGATTACATAGTGGCTACAATTAGCCACAACAAATTTTAAATGTTCATTCAATAAATAGACATGATCTGATGTGGTTTTTGTGTGGGACCTTTGTGTTTTTTGGAAATGCACCTTTTTTTTTCTTGTAGTGGGTTGGACAGTTTCAAGGGGCTGCTTAGGCTGATCGATGCTCTGGGATTTACCAGCCCCACCTAGGCTGGGATTCATCAAGCTGCGATGCTGGATATTGCGCTCCGATCCAAAGGTAACCACCACTGAACTGAATGGCAATTACCGCTGGATTGGCCATAATCTCTAATATGAAGCCTTTCTTTACAAATTCCAATAAGGTCGATTGCAATAAGGCCTAGCAAAAATTGTTTTTAAATCAAGATTTAGCCAGAAAGGCGCCGAGATGTGCTGCAGACCGGAGTGACCGGCAGAATTGTCACGGGAACAGTGGCAAAGGAAAAGGAGGAACAAAGGGAAGCTGAATCCTTGAACCAGGATAAAGAGGCTTTGGTTTCTGCACTCCAAGCTGCCCGCCATAATTATGAAGTCCTGTGGCAGGATTTGGTGAAGGAGTGAGAATGTTGGAAGAAGGAGCAAGAATCTAACAATAAGGTGCGAGAAGCGAACGCCGAGTTACAGAGGTGTATACTTCCAGCTTTACAGGAGTACGAGGCTTTGAAGAAAACAGAGTCTCTCTTACGGAGTGAGCTGGAAGAGGTGACGACTAGGCTGGAAAAGGCCAACACCGTAATTGCCACCATGGATGAAAAACAGATTAAGTCTGACAAATCGATTGCTATCCGAAAACAGAAATACGGGAAGGCTCTACAAGAGGTTCACGCGCTCAGCACAGAGGTGCAAAACTCACGCCTGGAGGGCCACAGTCTGAACACAGAGCTGGGAATGTTGAAGCAAACCCATGAGATTGCCCTAAGTGAGTTAGAGACTGTAAAGCAAGAAAATGAGAGTCTGAAATTGGAAAATTCAGATTTGACTGACCAAGCAGAAAAAGAAAAGAAACAGTTGACTCAGGAAAAATTAGAAGTGCAGGAAGCACTACAGAATGCATTGATGCACGCTCAGAGCCAGCACCAGGAAGAAATGGACGCTCTGAGAACAAAATTGCGACATGTATGCACAAAACAGAATTCTCTCGTGGAGGAACTTAACGTTTTGAAAAAGGAGAAAAGCATTAGAATAATTCAGAAGCACTGCAAAGCTCTTATCCAAGGAAGAAGGGAAAGAGAAAATTATCGGCGTAAACGCGCCGCAACTATCATCCTACAGGCTGCCTACAGAGGGATGAAAATTCGTCAGTTCAATCACCGGAATAAAGCAGCCTGTGTTCTTCAATCATTCTACCGTGCCCGCATGGTACGAAACAGATTCCTCATTATGAAAGGAGCAACTATAAAAATCCAGTCTCTGACTAGGATGACACAGAACAGGATTCGCTATCAAACCCTGAGAAATGCGTCACTGGTTATCCAGCGGTACTTCCGCCTGAAAAAATGTAGGCCTCAGGAAAGAGAGGCCCAAGACTACATGCCTGCCGACTGCAAAGGTAAAATGCCACAGGGTACAGACGGAGTTAGTGAGAGCTCCATCAATGTGAAGGTGCTCCAGGTAATCAGTGCTTCATCTTCTAAGTACCATATAATTGCCCCAAAGGGAAAATCCCAAATCTCCGAGAGTGATGGTCGTGAGAAAATACATGGCAGTAAGAAGTACCATAAAGGTTCAAAGGTTGCAAAGCAAAAGCGACGAAGGTCAACGCTGGCCTTGAATTTTTCCGGATCTCGCCACTCTGGGCCACAATATAAAGACAAAGACTATCTGGCCCCAGAGTTCCATCAGAAGCTAAAGAAACAGTCCAGTCATTTGCAGGTTGCAGCGGGTGTTGAAATGAAGTCAGAAGATGTAATGGACTGGAAGTCAAGGGAAAAAAAAAAGGAAAAATGTTTGGGAATGACCAATTTTTATGTTATATGAGTGGACTATGTCACTTAACTTTGCAAATAAGCTAGTGTAGTTATGCTATATTAGGCCTCTAGAATAAGCATTTTGTCAATATTACAATGTTATATTGGTTCTCTGTGTTGAAAATGTAGCTAAACTACAAATTAATATACAGGGTTGATGGCCCTTAAGATTACAAGGCTGTAGTATAAGAAAAAAATATATATATTGGTAGCTTACAATATAAAAAAAAATGCCCTTTTCGGTTGGTAAATATATAATGAGGTTCATATTCTAGAGTAGAAAAACCCAGGGAGGTAATAGAAATTGTCTGGTTTTGTGAATATATTTAGCATATCCTGGGTTGTAAGAATGTGTGCTAGACACTTATTTTTCAAAATAGTTCCCTAATAGAGAGCAACAAAATATGTTTGCCAAGTATAGTATCTTATGACGAAACCTATTGTCCATAATTGCCGTGGGAAAAGTTCATATTCGTGTCATGTGAATACTTAATATTGTTCTGAGGAGTTAGCTCAAGTATTTCAGGTAGGACGCTCACCACAGTGAGGTCCATGGCCGCTCACCCCAGTAGGTGTGAGCTGGGGAGGGGGATATGTGACATAGTCCAAAGATGTTAGGCAGCTTTCTGCCCCATTTTAGGTCAGAAAGTGCAGGAATAGTTAAAAATGATCCGTTCCACAGCTTCCCATTAACTCAGGCAGCTGGATGGAAAATCCAGACCACAGATTACAATGGCTCTAGTTCTCTCTCACCTGCTCTTCTAATCACATGCACAGGTATTTAGAGCAGAGAGGTTTTGCATTTCACTCTCTCTCCTTAGAGCCTGGAGGCTGGGGGTATCGCTGCTCCCCGGAATCCAGTTCGGGGTGGACGGCCCCTCCAAGTATCACAGTACCAGAGGATTTGCCTGGACACTTGGGACCGTGTTCCCACCACGAACAGATAAGACAAAACAAATGTTTATTTGCTGTTGCTAAAAGACTGTGCTGTATCTAGTGACCCTAAATGAGAGGGCATTGTTTTAAGCTGGGGAACCAGGTTAGTTGGCCCAGTTAGTTCGCAGTTAGAGGCTGATTCTGATGTGTAGTTAGTTCCCTGAAAGGGATAGAATTTCTTTATATGATTTGGTTTTTATTTCTTAAAAGTGACACTGAGTGAAATGCTATAACACTGATATGAGTAAACCGCTGAAGGTTAAATGTCTGAGTACCTCCTGCCTACACATGTTAAAGCTGCAGTACCTTACTTGGATGAAAATAAAGCAGGCAGAAGCCTGAGTTAAGCAACGTAATACTTTGCATGTTCCTGTTTGTTGTATAAATAACCCTAGAAGACTGTGTCGGGAAGAACCCAGACAGACGTCAGCACTACAAAAGAGGGGCGTTTGTCACAACACACACACACGCACATGCACACACACACACACATGCATACACACACGCATACACACACACAGGAGACATGGATCGGGCAGAAGGGGGACAATGATCGGGCAGAAGGGGGACAGACCATCAGGGGATGGGCCGGGGGCGGACGCGTCACTGGCCGGGGGCGGGCCAGTGACGTCACGGAGCTGGTTCGCCCTCATTGGGCGAACCGCTCACGTGACCGGCCTGTCTTGCCGGCAAGCGGGGGAATTTAAAATTCCCCCAAGACCTGCGCTTCCGCAAGCGCGCGGAAGCGCAGGTGAGCCCCTACTAAAGCCGCTCTAATTGTGGCTGTAGGGGCTCAGTGCTGAGCGGGAGCGCGCCTCCGTGCGCTTACGCCAGCAAGCAGGTAACATGTCCGGGGCCTTAGATCAAATCAGCTGAAGTTTGTCAGTCACTGTATAAGAAGCTTCTCTATATAAGATAAATTGAGAATCTTAGTGGTAATACTTATGCTGTTTAATTTGTTATTGGTGAGATGTCTTGCGGGCCTTGGTGGGCTGGCAGAAGACAGTGCTTCTCAGCTGCAGACTGCACGTGTGTCAAATGTGTTACGCCAATCTTGTGGTACTGAGCCTGTGGAAATGGAGTCTTTGAATATTAAATATATTGACTCATATCAAGCTCTGAAGCTTCATCCAATATTCACATCCAGGCTGAAACTCGGTCAATCAGATGTTTTTTTTATGGCATTGCCTTGTTGGATTACATTTATTAGGTTCATTAAAAGGACAGCATTGACTTCCAGAAGGTGAGCTTTTCAAGATGGCCTCTTTACATTACAGCTCCTAACCAGACCGTTCATCATTGGTTGCAATCCTTTGTTTTTTAGCCATAAGACGGTCACAATATATACTCTATGGTGCAGGACGAAAGGAGATCTCTTGAAAAATACTATATTTTCTACCATGGATCTGTCGCTGGAGTTAGAATTTACTTACTACAATTGAGGCCCACCTCGTGGCTGCAGGCCTTGTTTCCTGTGTATGCCTTAGATCAAAATCAGCTGAAGTTTGTCAGTCACTGTATAAGAAGCTTCTCTATATAAGATAAATTGAGAATCTTAGTGGTAATACTTATGCTGTTTAATTTGTTATTGGTGAGATGTCTTGCGGGCCTTGGTGGGCTGGCAGAAGACAGTGCAACTCAGCTGCAGACTGCACGTGTGTCAAACACGGATGTCAGCCTTCTTGCTCAGTAAATTGTTAGCCAGATAAATAAACTCATCATGCAAATATTCAAACGTTATTTTCCTCATCTAAGTGCACAGCCAACTAATATTAAGGATCCTTTTACCTCACATCAAACAACACATATGGACTTGGATCAGCATCCTCTGGAGTATGTGGCTCTTGCAGAGCCAGTCAGTTTTTCTGTGCAATACCGGCAAGCTCTCTGGCCACTGGACACTGAAGATCGTGGGCCGACTGTTAGCAATTTATACTCCGGTAGTGCGCTGAAACCAGGATGTAGCCGAGCTCTGCTTAAAATCCTGCATGAGACAGTGCTAAGTTGTCTGCATTCTGGCTATAAACACACATTAATATCTGACAAGGGCTTCGGTTCCGACTCTGAAAGCTCCCCAACACAGCAAACGAATACCAGAGATACAGACCCATAACGGTGAATCCTCTATCCTCTTATAGCATCCTTGCTAAGTTTAGAAAATCCCTGCATGTCAGCCCTGGTAGGTGCAGGCAGTGTAGGGGTTAAATCCTCACCAGGCCTCAGTACATGCCAGTTAGGCACACGGTTTGTGTCTAATATGTTGCTCTTTTAGAGGTTAGTGTTGCCACGTTTAGTTCTGGAAGTTGCTAGATGGTCACATGGTAATGATGTGACCTGGATGCAACATTTATTCTGCCCAGATACTGGGGCAGACCATTGGCCACGCCCCTAGGTATAAAAGGTGGGTTCCTCCATTTTGTAATCAGACCTCAGGGAGGATCCCAAGAACATCAAGGAAGACCCCAATTAACAACAGGAGGACTTCATAAAGAAGATATATACAGTTAGGTCCGGAAATAATTGGACACTGATACAAGTTGTGTTATTTCGGCTATGTACCAAAATAAATTCAAGTTACAGTTAAATAATGAATATGGGCTTAAAGTGCAGTCTATCAGCTTTAATTTGAGGGTATTCACATCCAAATTGGAGGAAGGGTTTAGGAATTACATCTCTTTAATATGTAGCCCCATCTCTTTCAAGGGACCAAAAGTAATTGGACAATTGACTCAAAAGCTGTTTCATGGACAGGTGTGGAGTAAAACACAATAGGTAGCGCTAAAAAAAGAATAAATAAGGACAAGGAAATTACATATAATATAAGCAGCCTAGATATACCTCTGACCCCCAGTCAGAGAAGAGCAATGGAACTGTAATGGTATCAATGGCGCTATCAAAAATATATATAAATATAAAGGAATATACAACCAGATGGCGATTGGAAAATTCAATGATGATCTCAGCAGACGGTGATACTGTAACACACTCAAGACAAACACACAGACAATGACTAACAATGTTGCTGATCACACAGATGACTAATAAAAAAACATTTAATATGTTATAAAACCATATAAGACATATAAGACAAATATGACAAAGTTAAAGGTCCCAACAATATCCTGTAACTGGCCGAAATGCCCGCTTACCGGAGCCTGGATGGTAATAGGCAGTGGATAATCAGAGAGTATCCCCTCTCATACACTGCTGGCACAGCTCCTGCACGTCTCTCCGGCGTCTGCCACGTGTGGTGTAGACCGTCCGTGGAAAGAGCATCCGCCCACACTGTCGCAGGAGCAGGGAAAGCTGTCTGAATGCTGTGTCTCTGTCCTCCGTGGTTTGGACATGCGCAAAAGCGCCCGACACCAGAAGGTTTAAGCCGCAGATTCACCAGCTCCTCGCGGTCGCGTGTAGATCTATGGCGGCAAATTCAAAAGATGCTTTGGTGGAGCAGCCGCACGGCACAGTTTGCGGGGATCAGGACAGTCTCAGTGATACCAGGGACCACCCAGCGCGTTTCGGAAGCCCCTGCCTCCTTCCTCAGGGGTAAAATTGAATGAATAAAGTCCCTGTGTGTCCGTGTATTTATGAGAAAAGATTTAAAGGTACATGGTACCATTATAAAGTCCCGGACATGCGCAGTAAAGTATTTCATATACCGCGTCATGAATCAGCAACAACAGAACAGAATAAAACATGGTGGTTAGCATACAATGAATATATCTATCAAACACACAATAAACATATAATTGGAGGGTACTATGTTTTCTTTTTCTTATATTTCATGGTTGATCACCGTCTGCTGAGATTATCATTGAATTTTCCAATCGCCATCTGGTTGTATATTCCTTTATATCTTATACTATATTAGTGAAAGCACTGTATGTTTGCCTGCCTGGATGTCCGGTGTCCCTAGGGGAAATCTCATTGGTCCCTTGGTCCGCCCCCGCACACCTCTCATTGGCCTGAGGCGGAGTGACGGGCCAAAGGACACACAGGGACACACACACACAGGGACACACACACACAGGGACACACACACACAGGGACACACACACACAGGGACACACACACACACAGGGACACACACACACAGGGACACACACACAGGGACACACACTCTCCCCCGTCAGTTGGACCGCAGCTCACCTTCCACACGCCCCCCCCCCCCCTCCTCTCCCGGTGCCCCTCCTCTCCCGGTGCCCCTCACTCTCTCCCCCCTCCCCACCTCACCCAAATCCCCACGCTCCGCAACATCCCCAGCCGCACCATCACCCTCACCGTGCGCCGCGGAGGAAGCGCGTCCCTGCTGCTCAGCAGCAAACTCCAGGCTCCTCCCCCCTCGCGGCGCGGCCCTCCTGCTCTCCCCCTCACGTGCGCCGCTACCGGAGAGGGGAAGCGCAGCCCGGGCCTCCTGCTCTCCCCCTCACGTGCGCCGCTACCGGAGAGGGGAAGCGGCGCGGGACTCCCCATCACGTGCGCCGCTACCGGAGAGGGAAAGCGGCGCGGGACTCCCCATCACGTGCGCCGCTACCGGAGAGGGGAAGCGCGGCGCGGGACTCCTGCCACTCTTGCCCCCCCCCCAGCTTCCCGAACTCACCTCCTGCCCCAGCCAGATGCCACGGGGTCAAGGTAAGTCACACACTGTCTCCCACCCACGCACTGTCACCCAGTCACCCACACACTCACCCACCCACCCAGTCACTTTCACCCACCCACCCAGTCACCCACCCACTCACTCAGTCACCCACTCAGTCACTCACTCAGTCACCCACCCACTCAGTCACCCACCCACTCAATAACCCACCCACCCACTCACTTAGTCACCCAAAAACTCACTTAGTCACCCACCCACTCACTCAGTCACCCACCCACTCAGTCACCCACCCACTCACTCAGTCACCCACCCACTCACTCAGTCACCCACTCAGTCACCCACCCACACACCCACCCAGTCACCCACTCAGTCACCCACCCACACACCCACCCAGTCACCCACCCAGTCACTTTCACCCAGTCACCCACTTTCACCCAGTCACCCACCCACCCACTCAGTCACCCACCCACTCAGTCACCCACCCACCCACTCAGTCACCCACTCACTCAGTCACCCACTCGGTCACCCACCCACTCAGTCACCCACTCAGTCAGTCACCCACCCACTCAGTCACCCACCCACTCAGTCACCCAGTCACCCACCCATTCAGTCACCCAGTCACCGATTCAGTCAGTCACCCAGTCACCCACCCATTCAGTCAGTCAGTCACCCACTCACCCAACCACTCCGTTACCCACCCACCCAGTCACCCACTCACTCAGTCACCCACTCACTCAGTCACCCACCCACTCAGTCACCCACCCACTCAGTCACCCAGTCACCCACCCATTCAGTCACCCACTCACCCATTCACCCACCCATTCAGTCAGTCAGTCACCCACTCACCCACCCAGTCACCCACCCAGTCACCCACTCACCCACCCAGTCACCCACTCACCCACCCAGTCACCCACTCACCCACCCACCCAGTCACCCACTCACCCACCCAGTCAGTCACCCAGTCAGTCACCCACTCACCCACCCAGTCAGTCACCCACTCACCCACCCAGTCACCCACTCACCCACCCAGTCAGTCACCCACTCACCCACCCAGTCAGTCACTCACCCACCCAGTCAGTCAGTCACTCACCCACCCAGTCAGTCACCCACCCACCCACCCAGTCACCCATTCACCCACCCAGTCAGTCTCCCACTCACCCACCCAGTCAGTCTCCCACTCACCCACCCAGTCAGTCTCCCACTCACCCACCCAGTCAGTCTCCCACTCACCCACCCAGTCAGTCTCCCACTCACCCACCCAGTCAGTCTCCCACTCACCCACCCACCGACCCAACTCACCCACCCAACCACCGACCCAAAGTTACCCACCAACCCAAAGTCACCCACCCACCGACCCAAAGTCACACACCCACCGACCCAAAGTCACACACCCACCGACCCAAAGTCAAACCGACCCAAAGTCACCCACCCACCGACCCAAAGTCACCCACCCACCGACCCAAAGTCAAACCGACCCAAAGTCACCCACCCACTCAGTCACCCACCCACTCAGTCAAGTGTCACCCACCCACCCAGTCACCCACACACTCAGTCAACTCAGTCACCCACCTAGCTGTCAAGGGGGGGGGGAAGCCTAACCCTGTCGTACACCCCCCCAAAATTACATCCCGGGCAACGCCGGGTCTCTCAGGTAGTTTATATATATTTTTGATAGCGCCATTGATACCATTACAGTTCCATGGACAGGTGTGGGCTATTCCTTCGTTATTTCATCATCAATTAAGCAGGTAAAAGGTCTGGAGTTGATTCCAGGTGTGGCATTCGCATTTGGAAGCTGTTGCTGTGAACCCACAACATACGGTCATAGGAGCTCTCAATGCAAGTGAAACAGGGCATCCATAGGCTAGGCTGAAAAAAAAAAAGAAAATCCATCAGAGAGATAGCAGGAACATTAGGAGTGGCCAAATCAACAGTTTGGTACATTCTGAGAAAAAAAAAAAAAAAAGAACGCGCTGGTGAGCTCTGCAACACAAAAAGGGCTGGATGTCCACGGAAGACAACAGTGGTGGATGATCGTAGGATCCTTTCCATGGTAAAGAAAAACCCCTTCACAACATCCAGCCAAGTGAAGAACACTCTCCAGGAGGTAGGAATATCATTATCCAAGTATACCATAGAGAGAAGACTTCACGAGAGCAAATACAGAGGGTTCACCACAAGGTGCAAACCATTCATAAGCCTCAAGAATAGAAAGGCCAGATTAGACTTTGCCAAACAATATCTAAAAAAGCCAGCCAAGTTCTGGAACAGCATTCTTTGGACAGATGAAACTAAGATTAACCTGTATCAGAATGATGGGAAGAAAAAAGTATGGAGAAGGCTTGGAACGGCTTATGATCCGAAGCATACCACATCATCTGTAAAACACGGTGGAGGCAGTGTGATGGCAGGGGCATGCATGGCTTACAATGGCACTGGGTCACTAGTGTTTATTGATGATGTGACAGAAGGCAGAAGCAGCCGGATGAATTCTGAAGTGTATAGGGATATATTGTCTGCTCAGATTCAGCCAAATTCAGCAAAGTTCATTGGACGGCGCTTCACTTTACAGATGGACAATGACCCAAAACATACTGCGAAAAGCAACCCAGGAGTTTTTAAGGCAAAGAAGTGGAATATTGTTCAATGGCTGAGTCAATCACCTAATCTCAACCCGATCGAGCATGCATTTCACTTGCTGAAGACAAAACTTAAGGCAGAAAGACCCACGAACAAACAAGAACTGAAGACAGCTGCAGTAAAGGCCTGGCAAAGCACCACAAAGGAGGAAACCCAGCGTTTGGTGATGTCCATGCGTTCCAGACTTCAAGCAAAGGATTCTTGACAAAGTATTAAAAATTAACATTTTATTTATGATTGTGTTCATTTGTCCAATTACATTTGAGACCCTGAAATAAGGGGACTGTGTATGAAAATGGTTGCAATTCCTAAACGTTTCATACGATATTTTTGTTCAACCCCTTGAATTAAAGCTGAAAGTCTGCACTTCTATTGCATCTCAGTTGTTTCATTTCAAATCCATTGTGGTGGCGTACAGAGCCAAAATTATGAAAATTGTGTCAGTGTCCAATTATTTCCGGACCAAACTGTAAGTGGCACACCAATGCTTTTAAGTACAAATATTATAAATGTTTTTCCTCCTTGGTGCTCACCCTCTGTTGACCCCAGCATCTCAAAACTGGATCCACGTAAGTATAGTAGATATTGGAAATAGAGGTAGCACACAGGAGACTTTAAATGGAGTTCAAAAACTTCTGCTGTATTTAGTACATCAGAGCAAATACAAAGTAGTGACGTTTCAGGACAATCCTGTCCCTTCCTCAGACCATATACACCTTACAAATGATTATCACAAACGTTACATTACTAACAAATGTATAATATGAGAAACGCCATGTTTTGTGTTACAGTATATTATGGGTAACAGTGACGTAGTGGACTAGACATATGAAAGAAGTTTTTTCCTTCTCTGAACGTTATCACCTTATAATATCTGACCCTGTGTTTATTTTCCTGATATGGGCCCCTCCAGTTCTAATCTGTTCATTGTCTCTTTGTAGAGTAAGGCTAAGGTCCCAGTGCCTGCGCTGCACGCGCGCCCGCGAGGCTGGCGGCGCGTGCAGCCGATTCCCCGGTCTGCAGTGAGGTGCAGGAAGAGAGACCGGGGCGGGGGGGTGTGGCGGGGGAGTGACGGGGGCACGGCTATGACATCACCCGGCAAGTTCGCCCTCATTCGCTGAACCGCCGGGGGGCGTGGCCTAGCGCTCCGTCGCGAGTCCTGCTCTTAATTCTATTGAGAGCAGGAGAAAATCTCGCCACAGCGCTGCGGCCCCCCCTCGCAGCGGGCCCGGCGCCATTGAGGGGAGGGCTCTCGTCCCTGCAGCATCCGCAGTAGCAAGCGGGACCAAAGCCTTAGGCAAGAGAGATACAGCTGTTCGCCTTGAAGGGGGAAGATGAGATTGTCAGGCAGCAAAATCTGTTTTTTATGTTTAGTTGGCCACATAATATAGCAAATGTATTACCAATAATGACATATGAAATTATGCATGCCCGCCCCCTTTATGGGGTATAAGTAAGGCTGTTTTGGAACATCTCATCAGTGCATTTATGTTAGATCAGACACATGTCTTGAATTTTATATGAATGTACTCTTGCAAGCGGCCGCTGCAATAAAAGTTTCTAAACAGATTGCTTTTGCCTAAATAATAAGTGTGAACTGATTTTTTCTCCATGAAAATTCTGGCGCCGTGACCCAAAAGACTAAAACGCAGTGAGGATACCAGCAATCTCAGGATGCAATTTTGCCAGACCCCTAAAGCACCAGGTGAGAGACCTTGTTTATTTTTTTAACAAAACATCTAATTTTTATGTGGGGGTCTGGAAAAGGGAGTGGTGAGTTACAGGTACTCATGTTAAGTTGATGCCATCCATTTTTTTAAAAACTAATTAAACGAGCTGTTAGACAAACTTATTTTTTTATTTTGGTAAAACCGGTTAAATACCCCTTCGGTGGGATTATCCGAGGTGGGGGTTTTCAACAGGGAAAACCCCTAGGCCCTGGAACCCAGCAGAGGGGGAAGGTTGTTTGGTTAGGACTTCTGTTTTCGGGATAGTCCGATGTGGTTTACCAGAATTCCAAGTGGGGTCTTTCTCTTTAGAGTAAGATTCTCAGGTTGAGGGTCTCGGGTATTGTGAATCTCAAAGGGAAACACGCTCTAGGTTTAGGTCCAAGTCCGGTGTGGTGTTTTTCCCCAGTGATTGCGAATCTCAGAGGGTAACACGCCCTAGGTTTAGGTAGGAAAAATTAGTTTCATTAATAGAGTGGAATTCAAAAACTATGCTATGGGGTGTACAGGATGTTAAAGAACAAGATATTTCTGAAGTCCAACATGCACCATTTGTTCTTCTACTGTGAAGTTAACTAAACATGTGACATTTTATGATTTCTCTCTCCAAAGGTGTCCCACCTTCAATCTTGTGTCTATAACCTCTCATTTTAAAGAATGTATCTCTGAGCAATCCAGGTTTTATTCTGTATGGTTCCGTCAGAGAGATATGATGGGTAATTTAATGTCAGATTATCCCAACATGAGGGTTTTAATGCAAATCTTCTACCCAAGCTTTATCCAGTTCAAGTTGCATTTTTTTTAATGTCCTTTTTTATGTTTGTGTACTCGCTGCAGGTGAAACAGCTACTGTGTACACTGATTCTATTTATGTTTTTGGTACTATATAATTTTATATCCGCATGTACCTCGGGATACTACAATGTTTATATTTACCACCCAGTCTCTAATCACTGATTTTAGTGATCTAGCCCAAATGTAACGTTCTGTCCCATGGTGTAAATTAAAATCATAGAGACTGGCCGGGTGCCTATTACACCCTGATGGACTCTGGCACTCTCCGGACGCCGCCTGGTGGCACCAGAGATCCTTTTTCCCCACCTTGCTTGAGCGATATATGGTATATCTCACGCTGGCAAAAGGGGGGATTATTGTATAGATTATAAAATGTTGGTATACTGCTCTGGTACAGCAATACTGTAAAAAAATGCCCAATTTGTCAGGTACACGAGGTGGGCAAAGCAGTTAAAATCAGACAGGCTGCACATCCCCACCGTGAGGACCATTTGTAAACATGCTAATTGATTTTATACAAATGCCTATACGCTGGAAATATGGATATGTTTTTGTTGTGCCGGACATTTCTCTGGCTGGTTTGAAGCCTATCCATGCATACATTCAGACGCAATTATACTCTGCAAAATACTTTAAGAGCGTTATTCCCAAGGTTTGGAATTCCCTTGACCATAAATAGCGACAGGGAACTTATTTCACCGGAATTATGACCAACTTTGTGATGTATTAAAAACACTTCAACATGGGGGGCGTGGCCAACTGCAGAGCCGAGAAGACGTGCAGCTCAAGAGCTCCGGGCCCCAAAGCCCCGTAAAGCAGCCTTTCCCCTGCAAACCCACAGGGAATTATACCAGCGGAAGGCGCGGGCGGCGGAGCTATTAAATAAATAATAAAATATTTAAAAAAAAACACCAACCAGCCGGCGGAGAGCAAGTAGGAGCCGGGAGACGCGGTGCAGCAGCCATTTTCCCCAGGGGACGGCCCGGACGCGGCTGAGAGCGGCGCTCCTCCTTGACCCCACAGTGCGTGGGTGGCCGGGTAAGAAGCGGGACGAGAGGCTGTCTGCCGTTAGTCCCCGCGCGGCTGCAAGTGTGCGACTGGAGGTTGGTGGGGCAGAGAGTTGAGAGGAGCGGGGGCGGCCATTTTGACCCGGCACTCTGCAGAAGTGCCTGCAGAGTGTGCGGACTACCCCGGCCCCCTCCACCCCCCTCCCCCCTCCCCACTCCCCAAAAACCACAGACCAGGGACTCCAGGAGATTGGGAAGACCCAGAAGAGACATCCCCTGGGAAAGAGCACTTTTGCAGAAGTGCACAAAGAGCCTACAGAGGAGAGGGCTTTAACAAATGTACACAGCCCACCCCCCCCCCCCATAATTAAAGGGGACATGCATGATTTAAAATAAAACCTAATGGGGGGACTTCCGGAGACGTCACCCGGTATGGACGGTAGAAGAGGAGCTCCATAGACCCGCGCATTAAAAGACGCAAAAACCCACATTTTTCCCCCAAAATTGCCGGGTAACACTTACACCCCGGATAGCTAAAGAACTAGGCGATGTCAAAAACCAAAAAAGCGAGCAATCAGGGAGTTGCCAAATACTTTTCTCCGTCGCAACGGGCCAGGGACAGCACGATGGAGCCTCAAGATGGCGGCGGACCGCATGCGCCACGGCGCTTTCAGGGAAAAAAACCCAGCCAAAAGATCGCACCCCAGCAAGCCCTGATCAACCCATAACCAGGGCATACTTGGAAGAACTCCTGGGGGCTATGGCAACGACGCTCCAATCCTCCTTTCAGACTGAGCTCAGAACCGCAGTGAGCGACATAAGAAGGAATCTCAGGGCTGACAGAGAAAACAACTACCCTAGAGAAAAAACTCACTGAGTCTCAACAAAGACAGAGTGAAGCGGAGGAAGAGATAGGCCGTCTAGGAGAAGAGATCACCCTCCTTAAAGAAGCTATGGAGGAGCAAGAAAATCGTGACCGGCGCCAAAACATCCGCGTCCGGAACGTACCGGAGTCGGTCGCACAGGATCAACTCCGACCATACCTCATGGAGCTCTTTAACTTAGTATGCGGGGAGCTGGAGGAGAAAGAGCTCGAAATGGATAGGGCTCATCGCGCCCTAGGACCTAAATCAGACGACCCGAGGCGGCGTAGGGACATTATAATAAAGATGCATAAATACACATCAAAAGAAAAAATAATTGCGGCCTGCCGGGACCTGGGGGAAATAACCTTTCAAACGAAACTCTCCAAGTCTATAACGACTTGTCAAAGGCAACGAGAGACCGCAGACGTGAATTAAAACCTTTAACCAACCTACTCCGCGAGAAAGGAATCCAATACAGATGGGGATTCCCTTTCAAACTCACAGTTAACAGGATGGAAAGTTCTGTCCATGAAATACCCGTGGACATGGCCCCCTTCGCAAAAGCATTAGGTCTAACTCCACCTCAAACGTGGATAACGACCAATCCTACCGCTGAAAATACATCAGGAGACCCCCCCCGAACATCGGAGAGAATTGCGGCCCAACACCCTAGAGAAAAATGACAACCGCCGCGGCACTCAGAGAAATCCCCCCGGACAGACCCGGAGGGGGAAGAGTGCCCCCACTTACCTTGTTGGTCCGGGGCCGCACTGGAGCGCGGGCTGCGGACCCCCATGGTAATCCGGCGCCAACCTCCACTCCCAATGTGAAGTCACGAGGCGCCTGTTCTCGAGATGGCTCTGAGGAGACTTCGAGGAGGGGGGACGCCTCTGCTCATCGTTAAAATCATCTTACCAGACCAGAACAGCACCAAGAAGTAAGCCGCCAACTTCTAGGATGAGCTGACACAGAACACCGCCTACTCCTGCGATGACTCAGAAGAGGATCCCGTCCGCCGACGGTAAGACCGGGAAACCGACTGACTCAACCCGGAGCAGTAGGATCGCTGATCTTCTAACTCCGGAGCATAAGAGGAATTTAGATCCCGGTTTTGCCCCCACCAGCCTCAATCTCCGGCTTTTCGGTCCCGCTTTAAATATGATCTCCCTCCCCCTCCTTTTGCCGGTTTCTCCGGTCCCGTGGAGCGGGCCTCTGGATTGGGGGGAGGGGGGGGGTCGGTGTCGGCATCCAGCCTTTCCGCCAACGATCCATGGACCCCCGTTGCCACAGAGGACTCCCCAGTCTGTGGGACTAGGGGCGGCTAGGATACCAGGAAGACGGACCACCCAGACTGAATCAAAGAACTTAAAATCATAAGTTAATAGTGATGATCCGGAGGTCGTGAGTAGATTAAAATAATATAACTGTTATATCTCAATTAACACCTTGCTTCCCCTCTATCCTTCCCCCCCCCCCCCTGTAACCCAGACACGCAATCGCCCCCCCCCCTCCCCCTTCCCCCCTTCCCCACGCATACCCCCCCCCTCTTCCACCCCTCCCCCCACACACTCGCATGTCCCACGTGTCCCCCCCCTCTTTCCCCCCCCTCCCCCCCCCCCCTTTTTCTCCCCCTCCCTCTCCCCCCTATTCCCCCACCCCCCCCTCATCTCCCCTTCTCTTCCACCTCCCCTCCCCACCCTTACTAGCAAACCCACCTAGCACCCTACTTAAGCACAAAAACAATGGGAGAAACATACTAAGAGGAAACGAATATATAAAATAAAGTTGTATTAATCTTATTTAGTCACAAAACGATTCACAATATATCTTTAGCGCAGAGTTACATAATAGCTGTGTTATACAGAAATGGGAGATGTCTGAAATGTTTGAACTGCAACCAGGCCCACCTCCTACCCCCCCCCCCTCCCCTCTCTCCCTCCCCTCTTTCCCTCCCCCCCCCCTCCCCTCCCTATACTCCCTGTGTAGAGTTACATAATAGTTGTGCTATACAGAAATGTGAAATGCTTGAGCCGCACCTAGGCCCCTCCCCTCCTACCCCTGCTAACAAGCCTACCTAGTACCTCACCTAAACGCAAAGATAAATAAGAGGGAAAAACACTAAGGAGAAAACAAACATACGAAAGAAAGTCGAACTTATCTTGTATAGTCACAGAATTGTATAAAATATGTTTTCGGCGCAGAGTTGTATAAGAGTTATGTTACACAAAAATGTGAAGTGAAATATTTGAAATGTTTTAATCGCACCTAGACCCTCCTCCCCCTCCCCACCCCTCTCCCCTCCCCCCCTTTCCCCTCCCCTCCCCCCCTTCCCCCCCTCCCCCCTCCAAACCCTTCCCCTCCCCCCTCTCCCCCCCCTCCCTCCCCCCTCCCCCCCTTCCCCCCCTCCCTCCCCCCCTCCCCCCATTCCCCCCCCCTCCCCCCATTCCCCCCTCTTTCCCTCCCCTCTCTCCCTCCCCCCCTCCCCTCTCTCCCTCCCCCCCCCTCCCCTCCCTATACTCCCTGTGTAGAGTTACATAATAGTTGTGCTATACAGAAATGTGAAATGCTTGGGCCGCACCTAGACCCCCCCCCTCTTACCCCTGCTAACAAGCCTACCTAGTACCTCACATAAACGCAAAGATAAATAAGAGGGAAAAACACTAAGGGGAAAACAAACATACGAAAGAAAGCCGAACTTATCTTGTATGGTCACAGAATTGTATAAAATATGTTTTCTGCGCAGAGTTGTATAAGAGTTATGTTACACAAAAATGTGAAGTGAAATATTTGAAATGTTTTAATTGCACCTAGACCCTCCTCCCCCTCCCCACCCCCCTCCCCACCCCTCCCCCCCCTCCCCACCCCCCACCCCTCCCCCCCCTCTCCCCCCCCCCCCTTCCCCTCCCACCCCCCCTTCCCCCCCCTCTCCCCTCCCCCCCCTCTCCCCTCCCCCCCCCTCTCCCCTCCCCCCCCTCTCCCCTCCCCCCCTTCCCCTCCCTCCCCCCCTTCCCCCCCCCTCTTCCCTCCCCCCCCTTCCCCTCCCTCCCCCCCTTCCCTCCCCTCTCCCCTCCCCCCCCTCTCCCCTCCCCCCCTCTCCCCTCCCCCCCCTCTCCCCTCCCCCCCTTCCCCTCCCTCCCCCCCCTTCCCCTCCCCCCCCTTCCCCCCCTTCCCCCCCCTCCCTCTCTTCCCCCCCCTCCCTCCCTTCCCCCCCCCTCCCTCCCCCCTTCCCCCCCTCCCCCCCCCTCCCTCCCCCTCCCTCCCCCTCCCCCCCCCTCCCTCCCCCTTCCCCCCCCTCCCTCCCTCCCCCCTTCCCCCCCCTCCCTCCCCCCCTCCCCCCATTCCCCCCCCCTCCCCCCATTCCCCCCTCTTTCCCTCCCCTCTCTCCCTCCCCCCCTCCCCTCCCCTCTCTCCCTCCCCCCCCCTCCCCTCCCTATACTCCCTGTGTAGAGTTACATAATAGTTGTGCTATACAGAAATGTGAAATGCTTGGGCCGCACCTAGACCCCCCCCCTCTTACCCCTGCTAACAAGCCTACCTAGTACCTCACATAAACGCAAAGATAAATAAGAGGGAAAAACACTAAGGGGAAAACAAACATACGAAAGAAAGCCGAACTTATCTTGTATGGTCACAGAATTGTATAAAATATGTTTTCTGCGCAGAGTTGTATAAGAGTTATGTTACACAAAAATGTGAAGTGAAATATTTGAAATGTTTTAATTGCACCTAGACCCTCCTCCCCCTCCCCACCCCCCTCCCCACCCCTCCCCCCCCTCCCCACCCCCCACCCCTCCCCCCCCTCTCCCCCCCCCCCCTTCCCCTCCCACCCCCCCCTTCCCCCCCCTCTCCCCTCCCCCCCCCTCTCCCCTCCCCCCCCCTCTCCCCTCCCCCCCCTCTCCCCTCCCCCCCTTCCCCTCCCTCCCCCCCTTCCCCCCCCCTCTTCCCTCCCCCCCCTTCCCCTCCCTCCCCCCCTTCCCTCCCCTCTCCCCTCCCCCCCCTCTCCCCTCCCCCCCTCTCCCCTCCCCCCCCTCTCCCCTCCCCCCCTTCCCCTCCCTCCCCCCCCTTCCCCTCCCCCCCCTTCCCCCCCTTCCCCCCCCTCCCTCTCTTCCCCCCCCTCCCTCCCTTCCCCCCCCCTCCCTCCCCCCTTCCCCCCCTCCCCCCCCCTCCCTCCCCCTCCCTCCCCCTCCCCCCCCCCTCCCTCCCCCTTCCCCCCCCTCCCTCCCTCCCCCCTTCCCCCCCCTCCCTCCCCCCTTCCCCCCCCTCCCTCCCCCCCTTCCCCCCCTCCCTCCCTCTTCCCCCCCTCCCCCCCTTCCCCCCCCTCCCTCCCCTTCCCCCCCCTCCCTCCCCCCCCTTCCCCCCTTCCCCCCTCCCTCCCCCCCCTTCCCCCCCTCCCCCCCCTCCCCCCTCTTCCCCCCCCCCTCCCCCCTTCCCCTCCCCCCCTCCCCTCCCTCCCCCCCCTCCCCCCCCCTCCCCCCCCTTCCCCCTCCCTCCCCCCTCCTCCCCCTCCACCCCTCCCCCCCCCTCCCCCTCCTCCTCCCCTCCCCCCCCCTCTCCTCCCCCCCCTCCTCCTCCTCCCCCCTCCCTTCCTCCTTACCCCCTCCTCCCCTCCTCCCCCCCCTCCCCTCCTCCCCCTATCCCTCCCACCCAAGGGAAGCGAGCATACAAAAGAAAACGGAAATTGTTTAAGTTAGATATTTAAGAGGTTACTCCACTCTCACAACGCATAGTTACAATATGGTTGTCTTTTTGAGATGTGAAATGTTTGAAGTACTTGAAATGTTCCTATGCCTTCTTTGCTTCCCCACACACATGGACTGGGGGTCTATACTAAATGGGTTAAGTAAATTCTATAGAGGGTCTGGACTCCTCTGACCTCCAGCGGTTGACGAACCCGGAATCACCCCCAAGGGACCCACCTGGTCCAAATGCCGGCCGTTCTTAAGGCTGGTGAAAATATGTTAAGGCCTTTTGTGGGCCTTGTTACAACCTATCTCTATCTGTTGACCCTGTCCCAGCAGATCTCCGCCCCACCCCCACCTACCCCTTCCCACGCCCCCCTTCCTCAGCTTAAGATATCTATTCTAACCGAAAAAAAAACCCACAACCTCTATACCTTCAGAAATTTAAACCAGACTCAGAGTTACTGGATCATGGCCTCTCAAGTGGGAAAGAGAAGGCCTTATGGTATTATCCAAAAAAAAAAAAAAGAACCCAAATGGCTAGCCAAGCCACAATTAAATTAACCTCACTCAACGTAAAAGGGCTCCAAAATAACCGAAAAAGGAGAGTAGCACTTCAAGATATGAAAAGATCAGGGGGAGACATCATATTCCTACAGGAGACCCATTTCACATCACAAGACCCCCCAAATTTATTCAAAAAAGTGTTCCCAATGTGTTTTTGCGCATCGTTTACTAGTAAAAAGAGGGGTGTAGCTGTCCTGATCAGACAGGGCACCCCATTTAATCATATCAAAACAACGGCGGACCCAGAGGGTAGATTTCTAGTGGTATATGGCTCCTTAGCGGGCTCAGCAATCGCTCTGGTCAATGTATATGCCCCGAACGAGAATCAAACAGAATTCCTAAAGAAAGTTCTCGAGGGCATAGACCCGGGATATCTGTCATCGATGATAGTGGGAGGAGACCTAAACATGGTCCTTAACCCTACCGAGGACAGATCAACCACAATGGGTCCCCCCCGCACAACCCCCTCCCAGATCATAGGGAAAAGGTTTAGGGGAATCTTAAGCGAGTTCTCACTAGTGGACATATGGAGGGCCCAACATCAGGGCCAGAGAGACTATACTTTTTACTCAGCACCTCACCAGACCTACTCTCGAATAGATCACTTTTTGGCCACAAAAAATGTGGTGGCGGCGACATCCGACTCCAACATAGGACCAATCACATGGTCTGATCATGCCCCGATTACCTTAACCTTGACGACCCCCTTTGAAAAAACAATAAATTACTCATGGAGACTAAATGATTCATTACTCAATCATCCTGAGATAGAAAGAGAGATCAGAGCCGCTATTCGGGACTATTTTTTTTTTAACTCAGGATCCGTCTCCTCACCAGCAATCCTGTGGGAGGCCCATAAGGCAACCATTAGAGGGAAATTCATTTCTATCGCATCCCACAGGAAAAAAGCCCGCCAAAAATTAATAAAGGAGCTTACGGATAATATCAAAATAATAGAACAATCTCATAAAACCAACCCCTCAAAAAAAATATATAAAACATTGACAACAGCCAGAGTAAAACTTAGACAAATCCAGCTGGAGGATGTTGAGAAGGCCCTCAAATGGACTAATCAACAATATTATGACAAGGGGAACAAGGCAGACAGACTTTTGGCGACTAAATTAAGAGGGGTACATAAACGGTCCCAAATCACGGCAATCAAGAGTAGGTCTGGTGAAATACAACATAGTGATAGCAAAATAGCAGCTGAATTTACAAAATTTTACACCGAACTGTATAATCTAAGATCAAAAAATGGCCGGCCTGAATCAATAGCATCCGAATTAATAGCGCAATATTTAGATAAATGTAAGCTCCCCACACTAACGGAGGAGGAAAACACAGTCCTCAACGCTGAGATCTCAAAAGAGGAACTGGAAGAGGCGGTCAAATCACTAAAAATTACTAAGTCTCCTGGCCCCGACGGGTTCACTAATGTCTACTATAAGAGATTCTTGCCAGTACTATCCACGCATCTTCTAAAGATATTTAACGATTTCATGGAAGGAAATCAAATCCCCACGTCAATGTCCCTGGCCACCCTGGCCATTATACATAAAGAAGGCAGGGACCCGATGCAATGTGGAAGCTATCGTCCAATCTCCCTGCTCAATTGTGATCTCAAGCTATATAGCAAAATACTCGCAAATAGATTAAACCCCATCTTACCGAGATTAATAGATAGTGATCAAGTAGGATTCGTAGCAGGCAGACAGGCCTCGGACAATACTCGGAAGATAATAGACATTATCGAACATGTCCATCTCACAGAGACCAAAGCACTACTCCTAAGCCTAGATGCAGAGAAGGCGTTCGATAGAATAGACTGGCTATTCATGGACCAAGTTATGTGTAAATTCGGATTCAAAGACGCATACCTAGAAGGAGTCCGTAGATTATATCAAAACCCGTCTGCAACAGTAAAACTACCAGGGGGCAGTAACCAGAGATTTGAGATCACTAATGGAACTCGACAGGGATGCCCCCTATCTCCTCTCCTCTTTGCATTAACCATAGAACCCCTAGCATCTGCAATTAGAGCCAATAGAGACATCAAAGGAATAGAAATTGGACACAGGCAGCACAAAATATCGCTATTCGCAGATGATGTCATCCTAACCCTTACACAACCCCAAACATCCCTACCTAACCTCCAAAAAGAGCTCCGGGACTTTGGAGATATTTCAGGTTATAAAATCAATAATGACAAATCGGAAGCACTAAATTTAAGCCTGTCAGAGCCAGAGGTGAAACTCCTCAAACTAAACTTTAACTATCATTGGAGCTCCTCGAGTATCAAATATTTGGGAGTAAAGATAACGAGGAACTACCAATCCCTATATCAACAAAATTATCCGACTCTGTTCCGGAAAATCAAACAAGATCTAGAGAAATGGGGAGGATATCAGATATCATGGATCGGGAGGATGATATCAGTTAAAATGAACATACTCCCTAGATTATTATATTATTTTCAGACTCTCCCGGTCCACATCCCTGGCTCAGAATTAAAGAACATTCAAAAACTAATCTTCCACTTTATTTGGCAGGGTAAGAAACCCAGAATCACCAGGACAGTTCTTTTGGCATCAAGGGGGAGAGGAGGACTTGGTGTTCCAGACATCACAAAATACTACCAAGCCGCCCAATTGCGACAGGTAGTAGTTTGGAATGCCAACCCAAACCAATACTGTTGGCTAGATATAGAATCATACTATGCCGGGACGCCTTCACTGCCGGCTTGCCTTTGGTCCCTGAGCAGGGAAGACATGCAGAACAGTAAATTTAAGTTAGGCCCAACGAGACACACATGGGAGATTTGGACAAAATGCAAATTTAAATTTAAGCTCACCACACCTCAATCCCAACTCATACCAATTTATAAAAATCCGAAATTCCCCCCTGGCTGTGAGCCCAGACAATGGGACCAATTTAAAACAAAAAATATTAGAGCGGTTGCTGACCTCCTGAGCTTTGAGGAGTTCCTGAGTTATCAACACCTAAAAACCAAATATGAAATAGCAAGATTGGATGTCTTCAAGTATCTACAAATTCGGCATTTTATTCAAACTTTATCCCCAACGTTGAAATTTCCCCCTCTCACCAGTTTCGAGCGGCTCTGTAGAGAAACAGGCCACCAGAAAGGTCTTATAACACAAATCTACGGTGAATTGGAAAGGGCCATAGAAGCCCCTACACATGACTATATGCTGCATTGGGCAGCAGAATTGGAAATAGTTATAGACCGAGAGGATTGGGAAAGAATTTGGGAAAATGCCTCAGGAACTTCCATATGTACCACAATCAAAGAAAACATATATAAAATACTGTTTCGCTGGTATCTTACCCCAGTTAGAATAAATCAAATTTACCCCCAGGCGTCCGATTTATGCTGGAGAGGTTGCGGTCAGAAGGGGGACATGGCCCATATTTGGTGGACATGTCCGGAAATTCAAAAATATTGGGGAACAATACAAAAATTAATAGAGGAGGTCACAGACCTCAAAATCCCTATTGACCCGTTGACCTACCTGTTGGCCAGGCCCTTAGAAAATTTGGACCGACCAACAAGTAAATTAATCTCCTTCATTCTTACAGCGGCTAGATGTGCGGTGGCAGCCGCCTGGAAGAAGGTGTCTCCCCCCTCAAAACAAACGGTAAAAAATAGGGTGCAAGAGGTGATGAATATGGAGAAACTATCTGCCTTCTTGAAAAGATCCACTGACTCCTTTAACAAAATATGGGATCCGTGGCTATCCCATATGGCACCTCTACGCCACTAATCCACATATGGGAGAAAAAAAAAAAAGAGAGAGAGAGAAAGGAAAACCAGGTCAGGGGCACCAATGAAAATAGACTGAGGATACGGGAAGCAATGGGTATCTCCCCCCCCCCCCCACCCACCCTCCCCTTCCTATTCCCACTCTTACTCTCTGTTTCCATACTCGCGCTCCCCACATAGCCCCTGGAGGGTCAGGGGAGCGGTGAGCTTTCCTCTTTTATTTCTGGTTTCTCTAACCAACAAAAGGAGAAAATCTGTATTAGGCTGTATTATCGTTTGTTTCATGCATACTGTGAATTATCTAAATGCCTAATAAAAAATTTTGAAAAAAAAAAAAAAAAAAACACTTCAACATTTTCACCGCGCATAGCACCCTCAAAGCGCAGGCACAGTGTAAAGACAGAATGATATTCTCAAAAAATAAACTGCCCAACTTTGTTCAGAGACTAATATGAAGTGGCCCGATGCACTTCCCGTAACCGAAACAATGGTTAACTGTAATGTTACGTTAAGATTGGAAGGACTTTTGAAAAATCAAACCAATGTCACCAAAATCAAAGTTATCTTGGTTCAAAAGCCTTTAACAGTCACTAGTGTGTTAAATGTAATGATATATCCAATCATAGCTTCATTAGAAGGTACAATAGTAATGTTTCAATTCAATTATATTTGTACAACAAGCTGTAGTTTGTCAGAAACAACAGAAGTCTCATCGTCGAGGCCAACGAGTTCCAGAAAAATCTTCTATCAAGACTCTGATAGTGCCTATGCACTGAGAGGGGATTTGTAGATAGATTTGTGGGGTTAAAAATTCAGCTTCACTGAAGTTTCCATATAAGGGTTAATTTTGCATGTTCTGTGTAACTGCTGAGACAGGGTTTCACAGAGTGCAAAAGAAACAACTTTGCTTGGTATAAATGGGAGTACACCGGAGCACGGACTGCAGAGATACTACCTTCAATAATGAATACATGCTTTGTGCTTTGTTCTAAGAGCTGTTTGTTCATACTAACAAGCTATGAAAAAGTTAAAATGAAAAGGTTAATTTGTAGTTAGGAAAAAGCTATATCACACCTGTTTTTAGGAATAGAACCTGAGAGCAGGAGAGACTGCTCGAAAAAAGACTGATCTCCATTTATAACCTGTAACCACATCTTGTCTGTAATCAAGGCTGCGATTATACAGCCGAACTGCAGGGCGCACGCATCTGTGAAGTCACAATAGCGACGTCACAGAGCAACATGTGCACAAGCACATTCTTTTGTGCACACGACTGCTGGCTGAAATCTGTTTTTTGATTGGTCGTCCGCGACACGCGGCAGTCGCAACCCGAAAACAAATTTTGAAAACGCTTTAACTGTCTCCCGCTTTGCAGTAGCAAGCCGGGAGACGGACGCATTTGGTATAGGCAATTTTCACGTAGGTAGCAAACTTGTTTTTGCGCCGCGCGGTGTTGCTACAGGCGACACCACGGGCGTTTGTGTATAATCGCAGCCTAACTGAAGCTTGGGATTGTAAACTGCCTAAAGAGTAAATATATGTGAACTGCTAGAAACCTGTGTCGGAATCTGTATTTTCACACAAGGATCTCATAGTATTTTCAATGCTTACGAACAAGCATTGAATCGGAGGAACACAAAAACACGCACTTATTTTCAGTATGCAACTCTGTTTATGTCATTTATATCTGTTTGTACCTCCACTGTACTTGGCGCTTTTAAAAAAATGATTGTCCTTTACAAATAAATTTCATCATTCCTGACACATTGACTCCTATTCAATATGAGAGAATGTCGTATTTCCATTCATTCGATTGGAGAACATCTCTTCTCCAGCACTGGGAAGCAGTATCACAACATGTTATGCCATGGTGCGCAACACTGGATACAACCATTTAAATGCAATAGAAATTGCAAATGACTGTGAATATTGAGTATCTTACCTTTTGATAGTGACTGTATCGATGTTGCCCTCGTTAATCATTAATTTGGGAACATCTTTGACTTCATAGTCTTTCTGTAAGTGAATTTGAGATAGGTGATCTTCTGTTGATGTGTCCCAAATCTGAAAAGACGCAGAAATTAAAAAATCTGGGTTTCAACATCTATTTTTTTTTTTGTATAGATTTTGATTTGGTTTATTGCAGGTTGTGAGAACGGGTAGGGGACCAGACTGTTGCACTAAACTTGAAGAGGAGAACTGTGAGGTCCTGAAAGGTCTGCAGGCTATAATTTAGTTTAAGAAGAACTTTAATGTTGCTCCCCTTCAAGCTATCACAATTTACAACAAATCTACACTTCTCCAGACCAATATGTCTAGTACAACTTTAAACTGCGTAGTAGCTTCAACGTGGATTGATTGTGGTATGAACATTTTTAACGCCAGAAAACATATTGCGCATACTGCTGCTTTTAAGTTACGGATTACCTCATCTACATTAAACAAGACACTTCCGTTAGTTGGTTATAGGTGGGACAACCCTTAAAAGGTAAATTTTTGTTTAAAACAGCAGTTCAGCCTACTATGCCCCCCCGACCCCCAACACACTCTTTTTCTTAAAGAATTAGAACTGAACAGCAGTATGTTTAGCTCTTCGGAGATAGTTGAAGTTTTAGTTGCTGGTCTTTCAGCTGTTGGAAACAATTACACAGCCACCAAATCCCACAGATCCTGTGGGCCAACAGGAAGCCCTCATAGGGGGTTAACACTCAAGCTTCCTACTGGACACCACAAGAAGCCTGGGAGACAGCTCTTGAAGGAGGACCTGATGAACTTCTATCCCTTAAGGTTATCACACTTTTAAGCGCATTTGGATTTTTATTTAAGTGATAGAAGGCACTGAAACCAGGGCTTTGAGATAGAAAATGGGATAAAGCAGCAGTCCAAGCTGCCGTTACCCCCCCCCCCCCTTCTTCGTTTAATATGTGCATGAATACAGTCCACACAATGATAAGTAATTAGCTAAGTTGCCGATCGATCCGTTCTTCTGTGATCGATCAGCAAAGATTCGGCTTGGGGGTTCACTAAATGCCTGCAGAGGAGTATTCTGCAGTCAGTGGGACATTGTAACTGGTTGCTATAGAAACAAAAAAATGCTTATTACATTATGTAGCCCTTTTTCTGACGCTCCCAAAGAGACTACTGGTCACTGTACACAACCTGTGGCTCCAGGAGATCTGAGCCTCTGCTAGCTGGGAGCCTGGGGTAACACTTATAGCGCAGCGCCTCCACTTACCCAGGATCCCCGTGGTGTGAGATTGCCCTGGGCAAGAAATACAATAACACACATATGAATGCAACCAGTTTTACTGTAATAATGCACGGTAACCTTATCACTCTATAATGCAACGTAGCAATAACACATATCAATACACACAGCATATCCTAACACATAACCTAACACATAACCTTAGCAGCAATGCCTAACACCCTAATAACTGTACCGTCCTTATAACGGTAGTGGCTCAGCACGCTCCTAATGAGTACCGTCTCTGTCCCGTAACCGCGTGCTCCACACCGTGTCCATGTACGGTAATGTATTGGTATAGGCTCAGTTCTTTAGCCACTCGCTTAGTGTCCCTAAAGAGTTAAGCCTAAGGCGGTATCAGCGCCTGTTGACCGGTGTTGGTGCACTTGATGTAATAATACCTTCCGTCACGGCGGTGACCGGCAACAGCTTCAAAAAGGGTCAGACACCTCTGACACGTAGCCTCCAGATATCATGGTGTCCAGCCGTCTGGTCCCAGATGACTGCAACTGCCGCAACTCTGTGCTTTGTCCCTAGCTGTCTACACAGTAAGGTGAATGGCGTTCCTATCCTATAGGGCTTCCCTGCAGCACTGCAACCTATTGTGACTTCAGGGAATACTCCTAGGGCCTGCGGGGTTAAACTGTCCTATGCAGGCGGGTCACTGACCCCCTGCACCCACACTACCTCTCCCTTAACCTCCCAGATCCCCTCTCACTAGCTTCTCCCTAGTACCTGCAGCAACCCCACTGCACTCACACTGTACTTGCAGCAACCGCACTGCACTCACACTGTGCCTTCTTGTCAGCACTCACAGCACTGAGAGCCGTGACACTGACAAGACTGCACACACACTCACACCTAAGGGCAGGGTCCCTACCTTAGGGGCCGTCCCTCAGTACCTACCCACTACCCTAACAGTTGATTGGGGCCTGCCTGGGACCTGGGGATACCTTACCTGGTGTAGGAGCCACTTGCTCCCTACACCCTGCCTTCCCCTTCCTGCTCCCAGCTCCAACTGCCACTGCCCTAAGCCCGCGAAAAGTATCAATCCCTGCTCTAGGGAATCCTGGGCCCTCAGCCTCATGGGAGTTGTAGTCCCGCAGAGGCTGCTTTTACATTGGGGCCACGTGTGCGCTTCTCCTGCGCATGCGCGACTTGGTACTGGCTTCGGTGAGACTTCTGCGCATGCGCGAGCACCTGTAATGGCGACCCCCGCTAGCCGGGTGCGCCGTTGAGACTCCGGGGACTCGGAGCGCTCCCTGCTCCGGCCGGGGTCTCTGGGACCAAAAAGAGACCGGGGCTACAATTATAATACATTAAAAATGTAATTGCGTTTTTTTTTTATGCTACAAGTATTTTCTCATAGAACCGATTTATTAAAAAAAAAAAAACACACATGTAGGATATTAGCAGATTAATGCATATTTTGACTTAGGACTGAACACTGTTTGGATAGAAATTATAAACTAGCTAAACTCCTATTTATGTAACATTTATTATATAATGATTAATTTATATCAAAGATGCATCTATGCAATGGCATGATGAGCAATGATTAAGTGATCCCATCTACATTTGAGAGGCATTTGTTTTGAATCCATGCATATGACATTAGTTCATGTAATTTGTTTGTTGTATATATTTTATATATTATATATAATTGTGCATAGTTGACCTCCACCAGAAGGAGGCGCTGTGTGCGTGAACCGAGGCTGGTGCCGGCTAGTCTGACAGACGCCGATCCGGGTCACGCGCAGTGTCACTTCCGGTGCGGGCTTGTACATAATCACGTAATATGGCAACGGAATATCTACTCTTTAACAAAGCGCCCCTGCCTGCTCTCCTCCCCTGCTCACTCCGGCATCAAATGTATGCATATATCTTTATTTATATAGCGCCACAAATGTACTCTGCGCTTCACAAAGAATACAGTACAGTGAATTATAATACAATAAGTGCAGCAAAATCAGACAATAGGAAAGGAAATCCCTGCCCGAAAAAGCTTACAATCTAAGTGGTATGATGGAAGATTTACAGAGACAGCAGGTGAGAGAATAAGTGCTGTATATGGCAGTGCTTGGTCACAATGGGTGGTAGGAGTGACTGTGGGACAATAGCCATGAGTGCAGGCTATTGGGATGCTTGATTTGTGAGGCGAGTTTTAAGGTTAGTTAGTATTAAATCAGAAGGTTAACACCATTTGCGCACTCCTGCTCTATGAGGTCACGAGCCCAATAAACTTCATTTTTTAAAACTTTATTGGAGCTTACCTTACTTCACTTTTTGCAGTGCACCGCTTTTCGCTGCATGTTCTTCTAGCTTACATAATTATTTGCTGCTTTTCAATAGTGAATCACAATGGCCAAAATAAAATGTTATGTGCTATAATAAAATTGAAAGAGCTCAAACTGAATCTGCAAAAGCGGTGAATTATTTTTATGTATCATCATTCCATTTATATGGAAATAATAATATGTATTTTTATTCAAAAGAAACATGTGATCGAAAAAGAAATGTTCTGTGAAACATCAGAATCAGCACTTTTCAGGCCATTAAAGGCAAACGGTCATTGCTCATAAGGATACCCTGCTGTGTTGTATTGCTTTTTATATGTATCCTATTGCTCAACATGTTTATGTATACTTCTATATAAAACAAATCATATAATTTGGGAATGGTAAAATATCCAAGAGGCTATCCTTGGGCTTTTTCATTATAATTCCATGTCAGATGTGCATTTAACAGTAAAGAAAAAAGTTGGTTTATCTTCAGATGAGCTAATATAATTCCAGCATAGTTGATGTTATTGCACTCTCGAAAAAAAAAGGTTGCTGGTAACATTGTGATGAACGTTATGTGCAGTATGTGAAACATAAGAGGTAGGTGAATACCTACACAAATGCATGAAGATCTCCATCGAGGTCCCAACAAACATGCTAGCGGCACAATGGAAAAGACACTTGGGCAACGGATGCTATCAATATAGTGCTCGTGATGGGATTATCAAAGTCTTTTTATTGATAAAAATAATATTTTAACCAGGAAGAAAAAAAAAAAAAACTTTACATGCTAGAGTTAGACAACATGACAGACAGGGAGTTAAACTTTAGAGGGGTTCGTGTTGGGTTGTGATGCACCTCTAAGTACTCAAATTAGATTGCATTTACCGCTCCCAGAACATTGTCAGTGTGATGACTCCTAGATACGAACATATAACTGATCAAATTCACTAGCCATCATTAGGGCACCAACTTCCAGTGCATGTCATTATAAAAGGTAAAGGAAACTGGCGTAAGAAGACTGATAGCATCAGATTTAATAATATAATAACTTTTATTTCATATAGCCCCTTTCTCCCGATGGGACTCAAAGTGCTTCACAGATAAAATATAATGCACGGTAACCAGCAGTGTACATATGATTTTACAGACACAGTCCCTGCCCCACGAGTTTACAATCTGTGTTTTTGGTGCCTGATCCATAGGGAGAAAAGGGGACTTGCCCAAGGTCACAAGGAGTTGACGCCGGGATTTGTACTAGGCTGCTCTGCTTCTACTCAGTGGTTTTCAGTCAGTGCTTTGACTCACTGAGCTGCTCATTCAGCCCTAGATTTGATAAAAGCATTAAAGCAGTTCATACTTGGGGTAGTAAAGTACTCCACAATACTGAAGAATCTTTACATGAAAAGCCAGTATATTTATAATGCATCTCACACTGTATGCCATTAGTATCCATAAAGGAAGGCCAATCCTGTATGGCAAACACTTTCTTGGGATCCATAGTTAAACCTTCCTGGGACAAAACACCTTTAAGAAACTCAATGGGCTGTTTAAATTCACATTTTTCAACCTTTGCATACAGTTGAATCGTCAATAGTCATTCCAGGATGATGAAGACTTGTTTTCTGTGTTTCTCCAAGGTATTAGGGAAAAAAAATAAGGTTAAATCATCTAAAATCAGTATTTTTCTAATGTTTTTTTCTCGTGACCCAGTATAAGAATCACATTTTTGACTATGACCCACTCACTTTCTGCCTCCCTCAATCTTTCTCCCCCTTCTCTCTCTTCCCATCTCCATCACTCTCCTCCTCTCTTACTCTTCCCTCTCTCACTCCCCTCTACCTCTCCTTATCTCCCCCTCCTCTGCAAGCCAGTGACTATCCTCCCATGACCCACTAATGGGCCGCAACCCTAAGATTGAAAAACACTGATCTAAACAGATCACAGATGTCCAATATACTTGATAAAATGTTGAAAAGTAGACCAAACAGTTTTACTACATATTGAAAATACTCACAGCAAGTGTGGAAGGCTGCCTCACACTTGTCTACTTGTCGAACCAACTTGTAAGGCTGCGGTCCCAGTGCGTTCTGTAGCACACTCGCCCCCCGCCGGGAAGGCCGGCGCGTGCACAGTGCTTCACCGCAGATCGCAGTCTTGGGAGAGATTGCGATGGAAGGGGGCATGGCGGGGGTTTTGCAGGGGCGTGGCCATGACCTCACGTGGCTGGTTCGCCCTCATTGGCTGGACCGCCGGCGGGGCGTGGTCACTCCTCCGTCACAAGTTCCACAAAAAAAAATTGGATCTGTGAAACTTGCAGCACAGCGCGGCTGCTAAATGCACGCAAATGCAGGTACTGGGCTCGCACTGATTGGGGGGGGGGTGCTTGTGCGCTGTAATACGCACTGGGACCGCAGCCTAAGGAACCAGGAGTCACGCCGCCCTCGGCGCACTCCCGCCTTACCTTCCTTCAACTCCACGGTCCCTGCTCGCGGCAGCACGTCCTCGGGACCCGCGCCTGCCCTCAGCAGCGCTATGCGCAGGCGTGCACATGGCTGTCTGCCGAGGACAGAGGCGGAGGGTCCTGCCTCCGGATTGCGCTCGCGCACCTACAGTGTGCGGCGGGCGCAGGTGACGCGTGCGCAATGCACACAAGCTCCGCGTCAGACGCAATCAGTTGCATAGCCAACACCTGTCTCCTGCGAGAATGGAAACAAAAGAAAACAGCGCACAACGCCAAATAGTGAAGCAAATTCAACAATATATTATAGAATTAAAAAGGGGGTAATATATCTGCGTACATGAAAAAAGTTGGTAAAAGGCATGTAGTGTGTATCACACTGTTTACCACTCGGCAGCTGTTAGCTGTAGATTCAGGTGCTTGCTTCCCTCTGCTGCTGCAGCTCAGTTGATTCTGGGGCAGGACGTCAGTCTTTTCACTCCCAAGGGGATTTCCCTTCATGCAGCCAGGTTCAGCAGCTGGTACTGGGGCTCGGTGAAATCGCTCCTGCTTCCTGGCCGATATGAAGCTGCTCCTGTACCTCGGCAGGTGTATCCTCTGCACAGAGGTTAAAACGCAGCTTGCTGCTGTCTACACAGCAGTGGTGGATTCAATAGGGAAGTTTGAACAGTCTTACAAAGTCTCTCACAAGTGTCCAAAACAGCACACAGGATGAAATAAAAACAGGACAGGCCAACACATAGACAAAGGCCAATGTAAGCAGATATAAGGCAATAGAATGTTACATCCAACTAGTTTCGTAGAATTAACTACTTCTTCAGGGAATAATTAGGCCATTACCCAGAGGTCTTAAATACCTCACATAGATACCTTATTGGTCAACCAATTAGGGATAGACCAATCATCTATAATAGGTAATGGTCTGCGTGATAGGGAAGATGTGTAGTTTACTTTTAAAACAACAACTTTATTAACAAAAAAACAAAAACAAAACAATACCTATTTAATATAAACTTACATATAGACAAAACCTAGCATAAATAATTAAAAACATGCTGGAATAAAAGAAACACAATATTAGTCGACTTAAAATAGACACCATCATTACTTGCATAAAAAGATGTAACTAGAAAAAAGCGTAGGATAAAGAAAGGAAAACAGAGATACAGAGATAAATGATACATCCCCTAGGTACAGAGGGGTGGTGAGCTAAAGATTCAATAAAGTGCCCAAATATCCACATCCTCATTTAACCCCTTAGGGGACATAGTATCTAACTTATGTATCCAATATGTCTCTTTAGAAGACAATGTTTTAACTCTGTCCCCTCCTCTTCTATTTACAGGAATCAACTGAATCCCCTTAAAAGTGAGACTTGACGGATCTTTATTATGGTGTATCAGGAAGTGTCTAGATACACTATGTTTTTCAAAACCATTTTTAATATTTCTGACATGTTCCTGAATCCGAACTTTAAGGCTGCGTTTGGTTCTGCCTACATATTGATACCCACACGCACATTCCAATAGGTATACAATATGTGTAGAGGTACATAGAATAAAGTCATCAATATTAAAAACTTCCTTCGTTACTTGTGAATAAAAAATGTGTTTGTCAGGATGTTGGTATTTACAAATCGTGCAATTACCACAGATATAGTTGCCTTTTGGTTTAGGCCCTAGCCAGTTCTTTTTCGATGTAGTATTGCTCTTACTTATAAAAACATCACTAGGAGCTAACAAGTTTTTGATATTTTTTGCTCTCCTGTAAATAAACCGTGGTTTAACGTCAAGATGTGATCCCAAAATGGGATCATTGCACAATATACCCCAGTGTTTGTTAAAAACCTTTTCAATGTCTCTATGAACCGAATTAAAGTCTGTAATGAAAGCCACATTAAGAGTGTCCTTTTTTGTGTTTTGACCTTCTTTATTTTTAATCGTGGATCTATTTTGAACTAACATATCCTTACGATCCATATTACGTACCCTTATGATCTCTCTTTCTAGAAGGCTGCAATGGTTTCTGTGAGTAATATAGATACGGAAGTTAAAATCAAACATACTGATTTTAAAACCCAATCCAAGTTTTATCCCGCACATTCCAAGGGTCATCATATTGATACATTTTTTAATATGGTCATCAATGATTTTAACATTTTATCTAGTAATTTTAAGTCAGGTGATATTAAACACAACCTCAGTGCAAGTGAGTCCTTAGCCCTTAAAACTTTGCGTGATGACGAAAGCCTCATTATAAGACAGGCAGATAAAGGTGGGGGCGTAGTAGTCCAAAATAGGTGTGACTACGAAAAAGAAGCTCTAAGGCTTCTCAACGATACAACGTCCTATGTAAAATTACCTAAGGACCCTACAGCTGAATATCTAAGGGTGCTTAAAGCACTATTAGACAACGCAGTAGCCCTGTCCGTCATCAACACAACAGAGTTTGCTTTTCTATTTTCTGAATTTCCTAGGATACCCATATTCTACCACCTGCCGAAAATTCATAAGGCTCTGGTTGACCCACCTGGACGCCCAATTGTGTCAGGTATACAATCTATGTCAGCCAACCTTAGTCAATATGTGGATTTTTTTCTCCAACCGTATGTTGGAAAATTAACCTCTTATCTGAAGGACTCTACAGCAGTTCTAAACTTATTTAAAGATTTTGAATGGAAAAGTTCATATGTATGGATTACATGTGACATAAAATCCCTGTATACTAATATACCTCACCAGAAAGGGTTGGATGCTGTTAATTCCTTTCTGGAATCAGACTCTGATCTGCATCCATTAAATAGGGAATTTATTCTAGAGTCTATCAGTTTCATATTGAAACATAATTATTTTCTGTTTCTCTCCACTTTCTGCCTACAGGTTTGCGGAACTGCAATGGGTACTAGGTTTGCCCCCAGCTTGGCAAACCTGTACGTGGGAAGGTGGGAGTCTCAGTTTATCATGCCCGACCAACCATACCACAGGAATGTCGTTGTGTGGAGACGCTACATAGACGACATCCTGTGTGTGTGGGATGGTGATTACGATTCAGCCAGTGCATTTGTAGCCAACCTTAATAGGAATGACTACAACCTTGAGTTCACACACAAGGTGGATGCCACCCAGATAGATTTTTTGGACTTAAGATTAACTTCCAAAATGGATGGCACCGTGGAGACTGAGACCTTCTTTAAGGAGGTGGATACCAGCAATGTGCTGATGGCGAATAGTAATCACAAAAAGACATGGATAAACAACATACCAGGGGGGCAATTTGTGAGACTCAGACGTAACTGTAGTAGTTTAGAGGTTTTCAACCAACAGGCTAACAAATTATTTTGGAGATTTAGAGAGAGGGGATATCCTAAGGAACTTCTAGAAAGAGAGATCATAAGGGTACGTAATATGGATCGTAAGGATATGTTAGTTCAAAATAGATCCACGATTAAAAATAAAGAAGGTCAAAACACAAAAAAGGACACTCTTAATGTGGCTTTCATTACAGACTTTAATTCGGTTCATAGAGACATTGAAAAGGTTTTTAACAAACACTGGGGTATATTGTGCAATGATCCCATTTTGGGATCACATCTTGACGTTAAACCACGGTTTATTTACAGGAGAGCAAAAAATATCAAAAACTTGTTAGCTCCTAGTGATGTTTTTATAAGTAAGAGCAATACTACATCGAAAAAGAACTGGCTAGGGCCTAAACCAAAAGGCAACTATATCTGTGGTAATTGCACGATTTGTAAATACCAACATCCTGACAAACACATTTTTTATTCACAAGTAACGAAGGAAGTTTTTAATATTGATGACTTTATTCTATGTACCTCTACACATATTGTATACCTATTGGAATGTGCGTGTGGGTATCAATATGTAGGCAGAACCAAACGCAGCCTTAAAGTTCGGATTCAGGAACATGTCAGAAATATTAAAAATGGTTTTGAAAAACATAGTGTATCTAGACACTTCCTGATACACCATAATAAAGATCCGTCAAGTCTCACTTTTAAGGGGATTCAGTTGATTCCTGTAAATAGAAGAGGAGGGGACAGAGTTAAAACATTGTCTTCTAAAGAGACATATTGGATACATAAGTTAGATACTATGTCCCCTAAGGGGTTAAATGAGGATGTGGATATTTGGGCACTTTATTGAATCTTTAGCTCACCACCCCTCTGTACCTAGGGGATGTATCATTTATCTCTGTATCTCTGTTTTCCTTTCTTTATCCTACGCTTTTTTCTAGTTACATCTTTTTATGCAAGTAATGATGGTGTCTATTTTAAGTCGACTAATATTGTGTTTCTTTTATTCCAGCATGTTTTTAATTATTTATGCTAGGTTTTGTCTATATGTAAGTTTATATTAAATAGGTATTGTTTTGTTTTTGTTTTTTTGTTAATAAAGTTGTTGTTTTAAAAGTAAACTACACATCTTCCCTATCACGCAGACCATTACCTATTATAGATGATTGGTCTATCCCTAATTGGTTGACCAATAAGGTATCTATGTGAGGTATTTAAGACCTCTGGGTAATGGCCTAATTATTCCCTGAAGAAGTAGTTAATTCTACGAAACTAGTTGGATGTAACATTCTATTGCCTTATATCTGCTTACATTGGCCTTTGTCTATGTGTTGGCCTGTCCTGTTTTTATTTCATCCTGTGTGCTGTTTTGGACACTTGTGAGAGACTTTGTAAGACTGTTCAAACTTCCCTATTGAATCCACCACTGCTGTGTAGACAGCAGCAAGCTGCGTTTTAACCTCTGTGCAGAGGATACACCTGCCGAGGTACAGGAGCAGCTTCATATCGGCCAGGAAGCAGGAGCGATTTCACCGAGCCCCAGTACCAGCTGCTGAACCTGGCTGCATGAAGGGAAATCCCCTTGGGAGTGAAAAGACTGACATCCTGCCCCAGAATCAACTGAGCTGCAGCAGCAGAGGGAAGCAAGCACCTGAATCTACAGCTAACAGCTGCCGAGTGGTAAACAGTGTGATACACACTACATGCCTTTTACCAACTTTTTTCATGTACGCAGATATATTACCCCCTTTTTAATTCTATAATATATTGTTGAATTTGCTTCACTATTTGGCGTTGTGCGCTGTTTTCTTTTGTTTCCATTCTCTTAGTGTGTGTGGGGTGCTGAGCCACCCCTGCGTTTACAGCTGCAGACGCCATTATCCCCAACACGGTTATGTGGCACTTATTATTTAATGTATAATTATCTCACTGTGGGAGTTGTGGTTTAATTTTTTATACATTTTTTGTCACTAAATTGATGGTATAGTCACTGCACTGTATATATTTATACATTTAAACTTTATAGGTAGTTAGGTAGTAGCGCACAGTTTTGTTTTTTGTGTTACCTGTCTCCTGCACCTCTGCCTATCCCCGCTGAGGATGCACCTCCGCTCCATCTCTCCTCCCATTGGTCGCTCACTTCCTTATATGCTCAGCTGTGCCACTGGCTCCTCATGTCTGCCTCCACAGTCTTGCCTTGCTGAAACTTGCTCTGTGTACCGACCCGGCTTTGCTTTTGGACTCCGCACCTCCGTACTTCTGACCCCGCCTATCTCTGACGATTCGCACCTCTCCAACCCTGACCTCGGCACTCGGACAACAACCACTCTCCACTTACACCCCCCCCCTTCACTTTGAGTTCTATCCATGCCTAAATATACTTTTGTTTAGTTTAGCTCTCTCCCTTGTCTCTGCATTGAGGTTGCGCCGGTCTCTTTTTGACATATGTCTTAATTTGGACTAAGGGACAGACTATTTTCCAGGGAAAGAATAGAGTAACTTAGATTGTTAACTGTTTCATTTGTTTTTTGTTATTTGATTTTATCACTTAAAAGCACATATTGTTGTAGGGTATATAGCGCTTGATTTGTTTGTATTCATAATTGGTAATAAACATTGGAAATTGACAGAGACCGTGTCTATTAGACGTATAGAAGGACCTCTGGAGCCACTACCGGCACCCACTATGGAGGTAAATATCTCGGAGCTGAAATTAACGCAGATCAGCTCCGAAGACCCCCTGCTTCCCACCTACAAAAAACAAAACCAACATGTTCTGCTCCTTTAAAGGGAAAAAACAGAAGACGAACTGCCTAACAGCCAGGCAAAGTGCTTGAAAAAAACAACACTATGTATACAGTATGATAAGAATGAGCATGTTTATGTGAAAGAGGCATTACTAGTGTAGCCCCTGTAAGTAAGAGCGGGCTACTTATCCTTCTCCTACTGGAGTAAGCCCTGGTAAGGGCAGGCGCCAGTAGTAACCATGGGTTTTCCCCCTTCAAGCCCTGCCTAGCGTGATGGAGGCGGGCCCCCTGACTCTGCAGGCCTAGACAGAAGGGAGGTCCTGCTGACATCATGCAGGGCAGGGCTGACTCTATTTAGTGGCCAGTTCCTGTCAGTGGCAGTTGTTTCTTGTCTGTCCTGGGAGTTGGAGGAGAGGAGTGATGTTCTGTCCTACGTACAGAAGAGGGAGTAAGGAGACCAACCTATGAGTTTGGAGAGCGAGCAGCAGCAGAGTGGACCAATGCCCCTCACCCAGCTAAGGGGGTGAGGGGGAGAATCAATCCCCACCCAGAGGATACCCTCTGAGGTGTGCATAGGGGTATTGAGGCCTCCCACAGACCATCCTGCTGGGAAGCCTACTTGGAGAGAAGGAGAGGCGAGAACAGTCCTTTACATTAGGGAGAACTGCTTCCTATGAACTGTTGACTTTGCATGAACTGCAGTGACCTACCTCACCGTGTTGCCAGACAATAAAGACCTTGCTGATATTTTACAAAGAGACTGTGTGTGAGTTAAGGAGCATTCCCCCTGGGACCAGTGTCTTCTCTGTAAGGGTCCTACCCCACATCCCTGGGGCTTATAGAGAATGGAGGCAATTACCCCAGAAGCCTGGTCCTGTTGTCCCCAACACCAATGCGGGAGACTCAGGCCCTCCTGTTCCAAGCAGGTACGCACCACCCAAGTACACGTAGCCAGCCTCACTACACCCTAGATAGCCATCTGTGTCTGGGGGGGGGGGGGGGGGGACATGGGTTACACTAGTTATGTATGTGTAACTATGTCTTGATGTGCCAATTTATTGCCACAGCAAGGTTAACAAAGACAAAAATTCTTCAGGTGTATGTGCTACTGTATATTAATAAAACTAGATATGTACACTTAATTCTGAAGTGTAAAATGTAAAAAAAACTCCTGCGCAATCTCTGTCACAGCTTGCTAAGTGCTTTAAATTCTTCTAGTACTTAAACTGGTCAATCGTAATACATGAACACTGTTCAATCTGTTGAATTTTCAGATGTATTCAAAGAAAAAAAAAGTAGTAGATACACAATTTATTTTAGCAAAGACATTATGTAAAAAGGTTTTACACTCAATATGCTGTATTATTACTGGGTGCATAGAATGTACTTATCCGTTCTGCTTGTAAACCTACATTACAAAACGCCAGCAGGTAAGTTGGATCAATATAAAACTAAAAGGCGTCATAGGAGGTTTTTAATTATTGTTGCAGTTCACTGCACACATTTTTTTTTCATTTAGATGTGGATACATCGGGCCTGCTAAAAGCAAATACACTTTTCCGTATAAATATTCCGTCTTTGTCATAGCACTTTCTCTATACAACCAAATCTGCACGTTTATCATACATGTAGACAATAAGTAACGAGATTTAAAGAATACATTCAAATTGGAAACCACATATAGGAATCAATAAACAAACATGGAGAATGCTAAAAATGTCTTCAGTATCACTTTGATAAAGTTAAAAACATTTTTTTTTTAAATAAATGTATCTTAAGGTTCCTGCGGGAGAGACTCTAATGCCAGGATTCACTCAGACATCAATCCAGCGTTTACTGCCATTGACATGTATGGCGAGTGCGTGAAGGGAAACTAACAGCTTTTACGGGGCCAAGGACACAGTGTTGACCTGGGCCCAGCTGTTGAGCAGGGGGAAGAAAAGGAGGATGCTGAAGGTTTGTTAAGCGGGGAGGGGGAGTCTCGGTATGTGCGAGTTGACCACGTCAATGGTGACGAAGGAGGGCCCAGCTGAGCTGCCAATCATGGAAATTGGGCTCGGTCAGTATAAGCCAGACGGGCCTCCAGAAACAGTTGTCCGGACTCTCGCCTGCCTGCCTGCCTCCCTCCCTCCCTCCCTCCCCCCCCCCTGCTCCTCCTCCCCAATCAGCGACCTTGAACGCGGGATAAAACTTAGATGCCCATTATTGGAGATTAGTGACCCCCTAAGGCCACTATTTAGTGAGAAGTAGGCAGTACATAGTTAATGACGCAGCAACTTCCACTCAACTGTGCATAACCCCACTTCTCACTGTTTTGAAATACAGGGTAAGAGAGGACAACAGAGGAAACATTACAGCAAGCACAACATGTACATCTCTCTGCTCACTAAAAACTATACATGTTGTTATGTTGGTTTAACTAATATCCACCTGTTGTTTTCTTAGTGATGCATTATTATATAACAATGCCTGTCGCTATTCACACATATTAAGCAGATGTTACCAAGGTGACCACTAATGTTAATGATCTCAAGCATAGAGTTTTAGAATTAAAAAAAGGAAACATCTGACAACAGCATAAAGTTTCAGCGTACGTTACTGCTTAGGTTTTTTATTATTTGGGGTGGGGAGTGGGGGGGGGGGGGTTGCTGCTCAGTTGTTTTCTGGACTAAATTACTTACCTCAGCACATAAGGAAATAACATGTTCATACATTATGTATTTTGGGAGTGAATTGCTATCACACTGAACCAGGCTTACATGTACACATACATACTTGTTTTCAATAGAGATAAACTACTATATGTATTACTTCTGCAGTCACTCTCCTCTCATACACTTACAGAAAGTATGTAAATACATTGTGATAGAATACAAGGGTGCGGTCATCTGATACACACAATACAGAGTACGCACGACGTTGTGACAATAGAGCATATTCCTGTCGTTGTGGTACTCATTGTTACAGATAATAAGCTTTAACCCAGCCAGAAACAAAAAACAAACACTTAACTGTCTTAACCCTTTTTGCATAAGGTATTAGTGCCCCCTCTGGTGTCCATAATGATGTTAAATAAAAAAATAAAATAAAAAGGGAATACCTAAAAAGAGAATTATATTCAACGCAAAATTAGAGGGTTATTTACTACCTGTGATAGTGCTGATCGGGGGACTTTGGCATGGAAACCACCATTGTCTTGAATGGGAGTTTCCATGCAATAATGAGCTATTCTGCACTACAGCAGTCTAATGTATAACCTACCGCGTTTTTAAATGTTTTTCTGTTGCTTATTGCAGCCTGAAAAATATTTTTAAAAAGCCTGCAATAATTCTTAGTGGAGCACTGCACTAATTCCCAAAGCAGGGGATTCATTTTTATTACCGCAATCAAACATGAGAGCGTCGACACAGGGGTATATTTCCTACTAGTGTTGTACCGTGTCATCTAAATTGAAGAAAACCAGGTACCGGGTACCCGTGGAAAAATAGACATTTTGCACACCGATCGGGTTGCATTGAATTACCTGTCGGCTACTGAACTTAAAGTCTCTGGGTTCCCTGCTGCTGTGTATGGCTCTATCGATTGAGGATTTCTTCATCCGACGGTGGATCTTCCAGCCAGTTGCCGGTATCGGTGCTCTCATTCCATGCTCAATTTTATCAATTTTATTTGTCTTCCTCCCCCCCCTCTTTTTAATAAATTGTTCATATTTTTGGTAATGCACTAGGGCAGGGGGGCGCAAACTTTTTTCCCTGCGCCCCCCTGCCGGCTGTCCCCTCACTCCCGCGCCCCCCCCAACCCCAACTTACCCGCGCTCCGGCGTAATGACGTCACGTTGCCATAGCAACGGGACGTCACATGACCTCGCAGCGTCATTTTGACGCCGCGTTGCCATGGCGACGCAGGGAGGAAGCCGCCGGAGCCACGGTAAGTTAGGTTTACAGAGGCCCTGCAGCTCCCCCCGCACTTAATTTAAGTGCCTTCGGGAAGCGCGCGGGGCCTCTGTAAACCCCGCGCCCCCCGTCGGCAGTCTCGCGCCCCCCCTGGGGGTCGCGCCCCACAGTTTGCGCACCGCTGCACTAGGGTATGTGCGCTTGTTTCTCTTGTTCTTTTTACAGATAAATATAAGGCTATGCATTAGGGAAACAAGAATAAACAGGCGACTTACAAATTAAATGGGGATAAATTAGGAGAATCCTTGTTGGAGAAGGATTTAGGAGTGCTTGTAGACAGCAGTCATAGCAATAGTGCCCAAAGTCATACAGTAGCTGCAAAGGCAACAAGAGCTTATCTTGCATTAAACAGGCAATGGATGGAAGGGAAGTAAACATAATTATGCCCCTTTATAAAGCATTACGTAAGACAACACCTTAAATATGGAGTACAATTTTGGGCACCAGTCCTTAGAAAATACATTATGGCACTAGAGAAAGTAGAGAAAAGCCACCAAACTAATAAAGGGGGTGGCTAATCTGATTTATGAGGAGAGGCTAGCTAAATTAGCTTTGTTTAAAAAGAGGCGTCTAAGAGGGGATATGATAACTATATACAAATATATTCTGGGAAAGTACAAGGGGCTTTCAAAAGAACTATTCATCCCACGGGCAGTACAAAGAACTCGGGATCATCCCTTAAGGTTGGAGGAAAGGGGATTTCACCAGCAACAAAGGAAAGTGTTCTTTACAGTAAGGGCAGTTAAAATGTGGAATTCATTGCCCATGGAGACTGTAATGGCAGATACAATAGATATGTTAAAAAAAAAAAAAGTTGGACATCTTTTTAGATAGGAAATGTATACAGGGATGTAGAGGGAGAACGGGGGTGGCCCGGGATTAAAGGGGTTACACCCCATTTGGCCATCCCCTGACCTTCCCTGGGAGTCAAAGGGTTAACTGGGCTAAGACCCAGAACGGTGATTTAACCCCTGTAATGACATGTACATGTGTATTCCCCTGTTTTTTTCCTGTTTTATTGTAACATCTGGTCTGCAGCACACACACTGGGATCCATCCGGGAGCACAAGGGTTAATAGTGGTATAGTGATTATAGCCCTTTGTGTAATTTTCCCGCCTTTTCAGGCACCATTTTGCAGGTTCCCATAGGCCGCCATTAGGGCTCAATGCTTCTTAATGGTGAATCTTGCTGGGGAGTCTGGTTCCTGAGAAGACCAGCAGATGGCGTCCGAGAGGGAGAGCGGCGGTTTCCCATTGAAAGTCAATGGGCTCATTGACTTCAATGGAGAAACCCTCGAGAGAGCTTTCCAGGAACAAGTTGGCTGCCGTCCAAACCGCTTAACCGCAAAGCGGATACATTTTCAATAGGAGAGCTTTGATCACTTACAAGTCAAGTTCAACGACAAGTGGCGTGGGAATAAACAGTTCTAGGGCACCTAGGAATAAAATTCTTTCTGTCCCATGTTCCTAGACCTCCCCCCACTCGACCACAACCGGGTCCCCGTATCATGGACCCCCGATAAGGGTCGAACCGAGGAGAGCGGGTCGCGCAATAGGTTCCAATGGCGGCGGCAGAAACAGCTCAGGAAAACGGCTAAGTGTCAAATGCAGAAATTTGGTATTCCATAGCTCCTGTTCCGGAGGGTCCAGAGAGTCAGGGTTTGGGGTGTCTGTAGTCAATGCTCCAGCATCACTGCAGAACCATCCTTGACCCTCTGGGACCAACCTGACGGAGTATGGACCCCCTTGAAAGTTCGGGATTTTTCCCATAGACTTCAATGGCGGCCAAACCCCATTGACCGGCTACGGCGGAAAACCGCCATTGACTTCAGCGGCGGCATCGCCCCGTTGAAAGTCTATGGCGGGGATTCCCATAGCCGCCAATGGCGGCGATTTGCCATTGAGAGTCTATGGCGGCGGAACCCGTTGTTTTCAATGGGGATTTAGTGAAAAACCGTGATTTGATTTACAGCGGAGTTTTGTGTATTAAAATGTAAAACGGTTTTTAAGTGTATTTGTGTATCTCCGGTTTCCCAGGTCGTAGCAGGTCGCAACTTGGACCATAGGGTGTCCCAGTTCCGGCATTGAGAACTGGGGAGTTTGGACCTGCTGGATCCAAAGGAACCGGATATTTTAATATGTTCATGTTTTATCCAACATACTGTATTCCAAGAGATGGGTAAAACTCAGAGGAAATTCCTTTGCATACCAGAGTAGCATATGGCCAGAAAGGCGACCCCATGTCTAGGACCTGAGTATGTTTCAAAGGATTTTGTCACCTCCACTGTTTGCATGAGGGTGGAGACTCCTCAAACCAGGGCAGTCTTCAATTGTTCCATTTCACACCTCACAACAAAGGATTTCCTGCCAGGTACTCCATTTGGTAGACTAGCTGGCATTCCTGATATAGAGGAGGGGTTATAGAAATGGGACCCCAGAGCTCTACTGCGCATATCCCAACTGGCCGGGGGGCATGGGTCAAAAAGTGTTCCCACGTTAACCACTGGCTGGAGTTAATTGAAAACCAATCCACGGTACTCAAGGTTAAGGATAGGGCACAAAAGGTTTATAAACGGACGTTCACCCTGTATCCTTGGTCTTCAATTTATCATCTGATGGCGAGAGAATTTCTATGCTATATACTTCTCATTCCCCAACCCCAAAGTAAGTGTACTTCTTGTCTGTTACTGTATTATTCGTGTGTTCACCTATCCAAAGGAATAAATATACTTTATTATATCTAAGACTCGTTTCAGTTCAGACCCAGTGATAAATATATATCATCTGTTATATATATTTATGTGACCTTATACAGCCTGCCATAATCTCACCGTGACAAGGGATATACCAAATAAGTAAACATGGTAAGAATGTTGATCCAGGGAGTAATCTGATTGCCAATTCTTGGGAGTCAGGAAGGAATTTATTCCCTTATGGAATCATTGGATGATATTTCACTGGGGATTTTTGTTTCCCTTCCCCTTGATCAGTGTACTGTAGGTAGGGATATGGGATAGAGTATCTTTCGTTTAAATTTGGCATGGGTTGAACTTAATGGACATGTCTTTTTTTAACCTCATCTACTATGCAACATTGATTTGTTTTTAAAAAGACATTGATCACCAAATTGTAATCCATTCAAATGATCTCTTCCATTAGTTGTGTGTGCCCTTCTTTGGCACAATGCCCTGTCAAGATGCTTATAAAATTTAGATCCTTTTTGGAAAGACTAGGTTAACACCAATTTGAGCATGGGGGAAAAATATCTATGCTCCTTTTTCCAATATGTGATAGGTGATCAATACATTAATCATCACTTCTCTCTTCTAACCTTGTATAGTGGCCATTTATGGTTTACAAGAGACATTAATTAACACGTGAGATACTATAGATTCTTTGGGCCTTATTTTACATTGTCCGATGCAGCCAATCGGGCTTTTTTGGTGAAACATGCACATTGCTGGTTTTTTTTTTTTTTTTTTTAATATCTTACCTGAATCCTAGGTTCCCCAAAGCTGCTCAATGGCACCCAGGTGTCTGGGGCCTCCACGTTACCCCGCTTTAACACTGTGCAGAATATGTGCTAGTCAGATACGCTATTTGAGTATGTTTATATTTGAGGTATAATTAAGTCTTTCATATTATTTATGTTTTTTTAATTACGGTGGTGGTCATTTGGTTGCGTCACACTGGAACCGATGCCTCCTGATTTGTGGAGGTGGTTTCACCTCCCAGTTCTTTCCCAGTTGGACACCTTTCCCTCAGCAATGGGGGCGGTAGTTCCGGTGTGATACTGCTACATAAACGACGGCAGGGACGCATGTCACTTACTCTTTGACAAAGTGCCAGGTTAGGTGCGAAACGCATTAAGAGTATTTCTACCCTCAGCATTTTTCTTTGGCATGTGTCAATAATCTATTGTTCAGTGTTTGTCTCCACTCCAACCCTTCATATTCATGTGCACCGCCATTTTGTTTTTCACTTTTTCTATTTCCATTCATGGGGCTGGAGCACGACAATGGAACTTTTAGGCCCATGTAACTCAAATAGGAAAGAATGGATTTGTGTGAAATTTGGATGCAGTTACTGGCTTAGGGGTAGATGTGCCTTTGAGTGGTTGGTTTTTAAAAGGATAAGGCTGCGGCCACACTGGCACTCACCGCGATCATGCTTGAGAGCGGTAATGTCACCAGCTCTCCAAGCATGAGCACTCGGCTGTCCTAGCTATATCGCAAGCGTGCGCGGGTGGGCGTTGCAGACAAGTTGAGCGCGCTCAAAAGTCAGTTATGTTTGTTTATCTAAGCCCCGCGCATGAGCGCGCGCACACAGCATGAGCGTGGATGTGACGATCCACCTTGACTAAGGTAAGCGCGCTCAGCGCCAGCGGGGACTCAGCCTAAGGTGTTTTGGAGAAATTTAAGGTTAAAAGATAAAAAAAATATCCAGGGCCGCACCATCAACTCCCATGTGGGGGAATCTGAAAACTCCACACATCTCTCTTGAACCGTCATGTTCCGACTACAGATCCCCGCCAGACCTCATTTCCGACTGAACCATCCGCCCTTCACATTCTCTGCTCCTCGCTCACTGTCTCGTCGCTCTGCTCACTCAGTACATCAGGCAATTGGCTCCTGACAGTGAGGACAGTTACCAAGGTAAGATAGATATGAGGGGCAGATACTGAGGAAGAATAGATGTGATGGGCAGTTATTGAGGTAAAATAGATATTAATGGCAAAACAACTGAACGGATGTATGAAACTTGCTGTGGAGTTAGTGGCTTTGGGGTAGAAATGCCTTTGAGTGGTTGGGTCTCAAAAAGGATAAAGTGTTTTGTAGTTATTATAGTTACAAAGACAACACACAGACCTGATTATGGCAACAGAATTTACCATCCAGCAAGACAACAGGTGGGGTGTAAAAACAATTTTATATTATTCTGCTGCTATTACGAGTCACAAAGGGTCTCCTCGCTGTCAGGAGCCAATTGTCTGATATAGATAGATAGATAGGATAGATAGGATAGATAGGATAGATAGATCTTCTAGCAGCTTCTTCACAAACCTCAGAAGACATGAGACAGTTTATGGAGAAGGCCCACCTTATCACCTATGAGTGATATTATTAAGACGTTTAAGGATTGTCAATGTGGAGCAGGGACATTAGAGATAGAGAAACAAAAAAAAGAGTCCTTGGGATCAATTGCTATCTATGATCAATAGGATAAAACCATAGAAATTCAATTGAAAAAAAACTTTGTGAAAGTGTAGTTAAGGTTTGTAAGGTTTCTCAACCATAACGCACAATAAATTGGGTCTGCTTTGTTAACATTACCTACTTATGACTGCTCTCAGAAGTAGGGTGACCATTCGTACCTGTTTTACCGGTACAGTCCCGGTTTTTTGAGGCCTGTACCGGTTTAAGTCTGTCCCGGTTTTTGTCCCGGTTTTTGTCCCTGGTCCCGGTATTGCAGTGCAGCGGCGGTGAGGAGAATGCGGCGGCCGGTAAGTATTGTCTATGTGTGTGTGTGAATGCTGCCGGGGGGACTGAGTGATGGAGAATGCCGGGGGCGGGACTTAGAATGCCGGCCGGCCCGCAGGGGATTGGATGAATGATGATGCCGGGGGCGGGACTTAGAATGCCGGCCGGCCCGCAGGGGATTGGTTGCAGGCAGGTCAGAGGAAGCCGGGGGCGGGACTTCCGCTTTGTGCAGAGCACACGTGTCTTCCCGGCTTCCTCTGTGCGCGTGAGTGTCCCCCTTCTGTCCCGGGTCCCAGCCAGGGGGGGGTAATAGGAGGTGGTAGCGGGGGTGCGCCTGCCTTTGTACCACCTTGTACCTTTGCCCCCCCCCCCCCCCCGGCGCTCCCAGCATTGCCCCTCCTGGCGCGCCCAGCATTGCCCCCCCTCGGCGCTCCCACCATTGCCCCCCCAGCGCTCCCACTATTGCCCCCCCAGCGCTCCCACCATTGCCCCCCCGGCGCTCCCACCATTGCCCCCCCGGCGCTCCCACCATTGCCGCCCCGGCGCTCCCACCATTGTCCATCGGCGCTCCCAGCTTTGCCCCCCCGGCGCTCCCAGCTTTGCCCCCCCGGCGCTCCCAGCTTTGCCCCCCGGCGCTCACAGCTTTGCCCCCCGGCGCTCACTTCCCCCCGTCCCCTTGGTGTGGGAGATGAGCTCGCGGACGGGCAGTGGTTGCTGCGCGGTCGCGGGCGGTGCAGGGGCTGGTGGGTGGTGCAGGGGGAGGCGGGGTGTATCTGTATGTGTGTATCAGTGTGTGTATCAGTGTGTGTGTATGTGTATCAGTGTGTGTGTGTGTGTGTATGTGTATCAGTGTGTATGTGTATGTGTATCAGTGTGAATGTGTATCAGTGTGTGTGTGTATGTGTGTGTGTATCAGTGGGTGTGGGTGTATCAGTGGGTGTGTGTATGTGTATCAGTGGGTGTATCAGTGGGTGGGTGTGTATCAGTGGGTGGGTGTGTATCAGTGGGTGGGTGTGTATCAGTGGGTGTGTGTGTATCAGTGGGTGTGTGTGTATCAGTGGGTGTGTGTGTATCAGTGGGTGTGTGTGTGTGTATCAGTGGGTGTGTGTGTGTATCAGTGTGTGTGTGTGTGTGTGTGTGTGTGTGTGTGTGTGTGTGTGTATCAGTGTGTGTGTGTATCAGTGTGTGTGTGTGTGTGTGTATCAGTGTGTGTGTGTGTGTGTGTGTGTGTGTGTATCAGTGGGTGTGTGTATCAGTGTGTGTGTGTGTGTGTATCAGTGGGTGTGTGTATCAGTGTGTGTGTGTGTGTGTGTGTGTATCAGTGGGTGTGGGTGTATCAGTGTGTGTGTGTGTGTGTGTGTGTGTGTGTGTGTGTGTGTGTGTGTGTGTGTGTGTGTGTGTGTATCAGTGTGGGAGTGTGTGTGTGTATCAGTGGGTGTGGGTGTATCAGTGGGTGTGGGTGTATCAGTGTGTGTGTATCAGTGTGTGTGTGTGTGTGTGTGTGTGTGTGTATCAGTGGGTGTGTGTGTGTGTATCAGTGGGTGTGTGTGTGTGTGTTTGTGTGTGTATCAGTAGGTGTGTGTGTGTGTGTGTGTGTGTGTGTGTGTGTATCAGTGGGGGGGGTGTGTATCAGTGGGGGGGGGTGTGTATCAGTGGGGGGGTGTGTGTGTATCAGTTGGGGTGTGTGTGTGTATCAGTGGGGGTGTGTGTATCAGTTGGGGGGTGTGTGTGTATCAGTGGGGGTGTGTGTGTGTATCAGTGGGGGTGTGTGTATCAGTGGGGGTGTGTGTGTGTATCAGTGGGGGGGGGGTGTATCAGTGTGGATGTGTCTGTATCAGTGTGTGTGTGTGTGTGTGTGTGTGTGTGTGTGTGTGTGTGTGTGTGTGTGTGTGTATCAGTGTGTGTGTGTGTGTATCAGTGGGTGGGTGTGTGTATCAGTGGGTGTGTGTGTATCAGTGGGTGTGTGTGTCTGTGTGTGTTTGTGTGTGTGTGTATCAGTGGGTGTGTGTGTGTGTATCAGTGGGTGTGTGTGTGTCTGTGTATCAGTGTGTGTGTGTGTGTCTGTGTGTGTGTATCAGTGGGTGTGTGTGTGTGTGTGTGTATCAGTGTGTGTGTGTGTGTGTGTGTGTGTGTGTGTGTATCAGTGGGGGTGTGTGTGTGTATCAGTGGGTGTGTGTGTGAGTGTATCAGTGGGGGTGTGTGTGTGTATCAGTGGGGGTGTGTGTGTGTATCAGTGGGGGGGTGTGTGTGTATCAGTGGGGGTGTGTGTGTATCAGTGGGGGTGTGTGTGTGTATCAGTGGGGGGTGTATCAGTGGGGGTGTGTGTGTGTATCAGTGGGGGGGTGTGTGTATCAGTGGGGGTGTGTGTGTGTGTATCAGTGGGGGGGGGGTGTATCAGTGTGGATGTGTCTGTATCAGTGTGTGTGTGTGTGTGTGTGTGTGTGTGTGTATCAGTGTGTGTGTGTGTGTGTGTATCAGTGGGTGTGTGTGTGTATCAGTGGGTGTGTGTGTGTATCAGTGGGTGGGTGTGTGTGTATCAGTGGGTGTGTGTGTGTCTGTGTGTGTTTGTGTGTGTGTGTATCAGTGGGTGTGTGTGTGTGTATCAGTGGGTGGGTGTGTCTGTGTATCAGTGGGTGTGTGTGTCTGTGTGTGTTTGTGTGTGTGTATCAGTGGGTGTGTGTGTATCAGTGTGTGTGTGTGTGTGTGTGTGTGTGTGTGTGTGTATCAGTGGGGGTGTGTGTGTGTATCAGTGGGTGTGTGTGTGTGTATCAGTGGGGGTGTGTGTGTGTATCAGTGGGGGTGTGTGTGTGTATCAGTGGGGGGGGGTGTGTGTATCAGTGGGGGGGTGTGTGTGTATCAGTGGGGGTGTGTGTGTGTATCAGTGGGGGGTGTATCAGTGGGGGTGTGTGTGTGTATCAGTGGGGGGGTGTGTGTATCAGTGGGGGGGTGTGTGTGTGTATCAGTGGGGGTGTGTGTGTGTGTGTGTATCAGTGTGGGGGGATGTATCAGTGGGGGGGGGTGTGTATCAGTGGGGGGGGGTGTATCAGTGGGGGGGGGGTGTATCAGTGGGGGGGGTGTATCAGTATCAGTGTGTGTGTGTATCAGTGTGTGTGTGTGTATGTGTGTGTGTATCAGTGTGTGTGTGTGTATGTGTGTGTGTGTGTATGTGTGTGTGTATCCGTGGGTGTGTGTGTATCAGTGGGGGGGTGTGTGTGTATCAGTGGGGGTGTGTGTGTGTGTATCAGTGGGGGTGTGTGTGTGTATCAGTGGGGGTGTGTGTGTGTATCAGTGGGTGTGTGTGTGTATCAGTGGGTGTGTGTGTATCAGTGTGTGTGTGTGTGTGTGTATCTGTGTGTGTGTGTGTGTGTGTGTATGTGTGTATCTGTGTGTGTGTGTGTGTGTGTGTGTATCAGTGTGTGTGTGTGTATCAGTGGGTGTGTGTGTATCAGTGGGTGTGTGTGTCTGTGTATCAGTGGGTGTGTGTGTGTGTGTGTGTGTGTATCAGTGGGTGTGGGTGTGTGTGTGTGTATCAGTGGGGGTGTGTGTGTGTATCAGTGGGGGGGTGTGTGTGTATCAGTGTGTGTGTGTGTGTGTGTGTATCAGTGGGGGTGTGTGTGTGTATCAGTGGGTGTGTGTGTGTGTATCAGTGGGGGGGTGTGTGTGTATCAGTGGGGGGGTGTGTGTGTATCAGTGGGGGTGTGTGTGTGTATCAGTGGGGGGGGGTGTATCAGTGGGGGGGGGTGTGTATCAGTGGGGGGGTGTGTGTATCAGTGGGGGTGTGGGGGTGTGTATCAGTGGGGGTGTGTGTGTGTGTGTGTATCAGTGTGGGGGGGTGTATCAGTGGGGGGGGGGGGTGTATCAGTGGGGGGGGGTGTGTGTATCAGTGGGGGTGGGTGTATGTATCAGTGGGGGTGTGTGTATCAGTGACGAAGTTGAGACATTAGGGGGTCTGGCATAACAACATAACAGCATTTAGGATGAAGCCATTTTGTGTGAATATTTCAATCCGCCATCTTGTCTTGTCTTTGTGAGTCTAATTTCTGTGTTTCATTTCTGTATAAACAAATGTGTGAAGCAGAGAAAGGAATGTTTTCGCTCTTATTGACTCTTCCTCATCCAATTAGCTTCAAATTGAAAGTGTAAACAGGCTAAAAGTTATGAGAACCCATGAGATAAGCTTAGATTCTTGCAGTAGAATTTATTCTCATAACATATTGCTAGGCGACAGAATAAGCACATCCCATTTAACCCCAGAATGGTTTCTAGCTGACAGGTAGTTATACAATATTATTATGTATTACAAAATGACATCAGCTTTAGTATTGTTATGTATTACAAAATGAGGTAATGTTTAGTGACGTGCAAGCCCCCCCATAAAGGGGTGGAGCTTTAGGATTTAGGGTATAAATATATGGCATATCGTGTTATTATTGAGAGAGCTTTTGTTTTGAAGCTGTCTCCGTTGTGCACTTGACTTGAATAAATTCACGTGTTATTCTGTTTCAAAATAACCTCACACTGTGTTTTTTATTTACGCTTTCCACAGATGGCGCATTCCGAAGTAGGGACTCAATATCATCGGAATCGAGCACCCGGATGAATCACTCCTCCATCACTCAAATCTGAGCTCACATATGAATCAAGGTAAGGCTACCTGCATTTTTTAGACAAACAGCCTGATTAAATTGTTTTGAGTGGTGCGTGGAGCTGATTTTTGAACGGTGTCTTATCTGATGTGACGAGTAAGAATCCCTAGCAGTTTCACGTGAATTTATTATTCTCTGTTCCTGTATTCATTTTAAAGTGTAAGAGTTGTTAAGAGTTGTTAGGGGCTAAGGTAAGAGTCCCGTTAAAGGTTTTGGTGTTTTGGTGATGAAAGTGAGTGTTTTTGTGCTTAAAGGGATTGTTTTCAGACCGTCCTGGGTTGTGATAAATATTTTTGTTGTCTGAGCAGGACGGGTCCCTGATTGTACATTTGCTCTGTTTTGTCATTTACTTACCAAGTGAGTTATTCATGGAGATCTGGTTAGAAAGTCTTATCTGTATCCATGTTATAAAAGTATAAGGTTTATCAGGACTGGGTTGGACCCGCTGAAGTGATTCAAGTTTTTCTTTGGTATAGTTATAATGAGAAAATGTGATTGGGGAACAGTCTCGTGACAGGTCCTTATCTGCATATTTACACTATTCAGAACAATAACATGCCAAAAGAGTTGTACGTAATCAGCTTGCGTTGATTATTGTAACGCTAAATTGTACAGGTCAATTAACAGTTGATTGCTGTAGCCGAAGTATTGTACAGGTCAATTAAATTTGATTTCTGTAACCGAAGAAGTATTGTACAGGTCAATTAAATTTGATTTCTGTAACAGGGGAATAATGGGAAACCAAAAATTCTCAAAGGATTGTGTGTCTGCAGACGAAAATAATAAAGAATGAATACAGAGAACGAAAAGAGACAATATAAATATTTTGTTGGCCAGTGAATGGCACTGTTTTTGTTTGTACTATTATCAACTAATTGCGCAGATGTTTAAATGAAAGAGGGGTCTTTTTCTGTGGGATTGATAAGCTCAGGGAGCGCCGTCTCGTGTGTTTTTGAATCCCACAGGGAAACATACCTTACATTAATATGGGTCAAAAGAATTCTGTTGAGGGACAGAAGGGTCCCGCTGTATTAATTTTTACTATTGCCAGGACAGAAGTTAATATAATAACAAGTGAAAAAGAAAGTGAATAGGAAATAAATAGCAAGTGAATTTGCCGATAGATAATTAAGGCATATGTGGTGTTGAGGAAGTAGATATTGAGGGTTATTTTTATGACAGGTTTATATGCAAAAAAAAATTTGGGATAAAATTAGAGACTGTGTGTATATTGTTTGGAAGGGACAGAAAGTGTTATAAGTGTAAAAAGGTAGGACATGTTGCCAGTAATTGCAGAGCAGCCCTAAGAGAGAGAGTAGAAGAAAAAGAATGGAATTGAAAAGATTTGTTCGTACTGGCCACACGAATAGGTCTTTTGAACCAGAAAATATTCTTTTTCCTTCTGTTCTAATGGCAACTAGAAAGAGAATAAAAGCAGGTTATTTATATGAGAAGCTGATTCGCTGTGTAGGAGAGAAGTTTGTGTCTATGTTCTTTGGGTGTCTGTATTGTGTGTGTTCTGTATTGTGTGTAACCAGTAAAAACACATGGAATATTTTGTGTTTAAAAATATGGGTAAAAGCTCATAAGCATTGTTTGAAGTATATATTGTATTGTATGTTTTCATGTATAGAACGCCATTAATAGGCTCAGCGCTTCACAGGAGTGGTGCATGTCGTAATCATATAGTTATCAAATGGTAAAGGTAAGAGGTCATAGAATAAGTGATCCAGACATAAAAGTAAAAGTTGAGCAAAGAGAAGTCACTGCTCTGAGGAGCTTACAATCTACTTGGTAGGTAGGGAGAGCATACAGAAACAGTAGGACTTGATTAGAAACCAGGAGAGGAATTTCAGGAGGGGAAACGCAGAATCAGAGTTTAAAGAGTAGAGTAATTCTCGCAGCAGCGTTTGGGATAGATAGTAGGGAAGACAGGTGAAAGTCAGGAAGCTGGGATAGCAGGGGATTACAGTAATCAAGAGGGGAGAGAATGAGGGTCTGAATCAGAGTTTTTAATAGTTGAGCAACAGAGGAACAGGTATATCTTTGTGATATTGTGGAAGAAAAAGCGACAGTTATAGAAATGTTTTGAATGAAAGAGGAGAATATGAGAGAGGAGTTGGGAGTGACCCCTAAGCAGCGTGCTTGAGCTACTGGATGGAAGATTCAAGAGTAATGTGGAAGGAGATAATAGGGTCAGGTTTGGGAGGAAGTATGAGGAACTCTGTTTTTGCCATGTTAAATTTAAGGCGAAAGAGGGCCTTCCAGGATGAGATAACAGAGAGACATTCAGAAACTTAGGTTTGTATGGCAGGTGTAAGGTCAAGGGTTGAAAAGTAAATGAGGGTGTTGTCAGCATAGTGGTGATATTTAAACCTAAGAGATGTTATTAGGTCACCTAGAGAGAGTGTGTACAGAGAAAAGAGAAGAGTATGGTCCACAGAGGCAAATGCTTCAGAGAGGTGGAGTAATAGGAGCAGAGTGTAATGACCTCTGTCTTGGGCAGCATATAGGTCATGAGTTATTTTAGTGAGAATTGTCTCCGTGGAGGGAGCAGTGCAGAAGTCAGATTGTAGAGGGTTAAGGAGAGAATGGGTGTGAGAAAATGGAGCAAACAGGAGAATGCAAGACAAGTTCAGTAGTTAGAAAGAGAGGTAGGGTCAAGCTTGCTATTTTTGAGACATGGTATAACTATTACATGTTTGAAGGAGAATGGAAATGTAGCAGATTAGAGGGAGAAGACTAGAACAGTAGTGATGGTGACACTCTTTTGAGACAGTGGAAAAAGAGTCAAGGAAAGCAGGTAGAGAGTTGGAAGCAAAATAGGATAGGAGGAAAAAGAGGGAATGTTCTGGTGTATGGATTCAACCTCTTTCTTAAAAATAGTCAGCAAAAGTCCTGAGGTGAGATGAAGGAAGAATTTGTGTGGGGTAGACTTATGATTGTTGATTAATGGAAAGAAATAGGTTTGTGTAGCTTGAGAAAGGACAGAATTGCAACAGAATAGCATAAATTTGTAGTGAATTAAATCAGTGGAACTATGAAAGTTCATACAGAAGGCATTAAAGAGAACTGAGTGGAGGGAGATAGCATGAGCGTGTGGCGTTATTTGTGTGTTAAGAAGTTATATGAACCTCAGCTATATAAAAGCCCGTTGGTTCATTTTTGAAAGGTCATAAAAAATGTAGTTCTTAGGGCTCTGGATAAAGCTCCATGTATTTAAACTTTAAGCAAAAGTTCCAATCCAATAATAATTATTTTTTAGGAAGAAGCCGTGGTGTGTCATTATCTTATCTTTTCAGGGTCAATTGGCAAAACGCCCAGAAACAAAATGGCTCTTTGCCCGGAAACAAGTCTTATAGAAAATATTTTTTCTTTAGTCAGATGAATATGCAGAGTGTCTTTAAAATGATAAAGCTGACCGTGTGCTCAGCACTGTGCAAAGAGATTATATAAAGCAAGACATTAGTGTGAAGTCTTATACAAAATCATTTGTCTATTAACTGAATATGTGATATATTTTATAACTTTTAACCATTTATTTTTCCATAGGTGTACAATTTTATTATAAGCAGTAGTTATTGTTAAAATATTTGTAGAATGTTTTGCCAAAGTGGTGCATTGGGAGTCACCTCTCATTTTTGGATATGTTCTAGGTATAGAGTTAAAGGACAGGTGATACATAGTTACAAATACAATTACATAAGTGAGCAGGGTATATATTATATGCAAGGCATTTCACATTTTAGCAGAATAGTTACAATGGAGTGTTTGGGGTGGAGGCCTGACTGGAATTGGCTAGGGGTATTTGTCTTAGTATAGTAATTGTTTAATTGGAAGTGAACACATTTTTGTCCATAACTTTGGATAGTAGTGTATTGCAATGTATGACTTTATATATATAGCGTAAAAAATGTTCTCAGCACTTCATAAAGAATACAGTAGAGGGAATTATGATAGAATAGTAAGTGCAGCAAAATCAGACAATAGGAAAGGAAATCCCTGCCCTTAAGAGCTTACAATCTAAGGTTTAAGGGAAATTTACAGAGATAGCAGGTGAGGGAATAAGTGCTGTAGATGGCAGTGCTTGGCCACAATGGGTGTGGTAGGAGTGACTGTGTGTGAAATAATAGCCATGAGTGCAGGCTATTGGGATGTTTAATTTGTGGGGCAAGTTTTAAGGTTAGTTAGTATTTTATGAAAAGGTTGATACCATTTGCATCGGAGGAGATGATAGTGAGGCATGAATGAGAGCAAGTGTGTATTGGGAGAAGAGATATTGGTCTGTAGTTTGAGACAGTGTTTTTATCCCCACTTTTGAAGATTGGGACAGCTCTGGTAGTTTTCCAGGTCTTAGGGATATGGCCTGTAGACAGGATAGAGTTGATTATGGAAGCAATTGGTTTGACAATGACTGAGGCCCAAAGCCTTAGGAACTTAGATTGTAGTACAGTAAAGTCCACATTAGCTGCTTAGTTTTAAATATGAGGAGCATTAATAGGAGATACCTCTGTCTATATGCGGATGTTAAGACAGTAGTCAGTAGTTCAAAAGAACAAATTAAGGACCATCTATTGGTAATAAAACAATTAATAAGTATTGTATGCCACTAATATATTTTTTAAGTCTCTCTAGGCATAAGGTATGATAAAAGTGCACCTACACGAGACGGAGTTAAAGGTCAAGTAGTTCCTAAACAAGCATGCTCTTCATCCCAGATGAAAGGGCCCGTACTAACCACCAATACAGCAATTAAAGTGGCAGAGTTCTTTCCCTGGACCCAAAGTTCAGTAAAGCTCATTCCAGCTCCACCAAAGACCAAAGTCATCTAAAGCACAGCTGCATCAAGTTAACGTCTTGCCGAGTCAAAACTCTAACCGTTAACCAACGAGGAAAATAAGATACCAGGCAGAGGCCTGGTCTTATCAGGAACATTTCATTTTTTCAAAGACTCAAAACATTCTATTTTTTAGAGACTCAATATTCCTGATTTCTATCAGAACATTTCATTTTTCAGAGACTCAATATTTTTATTCTTTAGAGTATGTTTAAGTTAGAAATTTAAGGTGTATGTAGAAATGAGCCTTGATGGGAGGATTGGTTTCCTGGAAGCGTGGCTTGTGAAAGCTCTTGTATGTGTTTTGGCAGTACTCATCACTCTCTATGTATGTGTCATATGCAGCAAAACTTTGATCCAGAAGTGTGTTGCACCTCCACCGAGAGGAGGGGGTCACCCAGGGGGTGTGTCAGCCACAAGGAAAGGATCATAAGTCAGCCATGTTGACCATCGCAGACATTGTCTGTTCTGATATTCAGAGTGAATGATGTATACAATGCGTGCAGGGGTGAGGATCATGCATTTCGCTTCCACAGATACCAAACCCCTTCAATTCTCAGTAATAGCTGAAAATATATGATGATAGAGATAGATGCAATTTCCTTTATCTAGCAACTGCATATCCAAAGAAAGGTTGCTTGCATAAAATAAGGTTTTTAGTATTATGTGTATAATTTCTGTATTTTCCAATTTTTTAAGGGAACCTCTTTAAAGGGTGTATCACACACTAGGAACAAGAATCAATTTATGGGTCAAGTGTCTCCACCAACCAATGAAACCTGTGTAAAAATGTATGTTCAGTCAGATAACAATTTACAGGAAGGATGTGGCCTTAATTTTGCAGTTTTTAATTTCATCATTAAACCAAGAACAGGTTCAAATCAGGCTTATGGCCTTACAAAACAGAATGGCTTTAGATTACATTTTAGCATCAAAAGGAGGTGTATGTGCCCTAATTAAAGAACAATGTTGTGTTTTCATCCAAGATCAGAGTGGCTAGGTACAACATGAGTTAGATAAGATAGGAGAAATTCAAGAAAGACTTAGGAAGGAAGGTGACACAGACTGGGACCTTTTGGAGCTGACTGGATTGGTGGGATCACTAGGAGCGAAATTTTTGAATGCGGTAATGTGTGTGAGTGTGATACTCGTTGTCATCTATGTTTGTGTTACGTTTGTCAAAGGCATGATCCACAAATATGCAACCCCCTCTGCAGATATGATGCCATTGTTTGCTGAAACAATCTACAGCAGTCCCTTGAAGAAAGAAGATGCCAAGTACAATGTTCTAACTCCGGAAAAGAATTTGGCTATAACGCCATACTACGAGACTATGACTACATTTGGCAGGCACCCTCGTGCACTGTCCTACACCCTCAAGCAACATTATGAAATGATGGAGCACCCTTGTGCCTCCCAACGTGTTTCTGGACTAAAATCATACCAATAATTCTCAAAAAAACAATGTTTTAAAGAATCAGAGGAGGGACTGACGAAGTTGAGACATTAGGGGGTCTGGCATAACAACATAACAGCATTTAGGATGAAGCCATTTTGTGTGAATATTTCAATCCGCCATCTTGTCTTGTCTTTGTGAGTCTAATTTCTGTGTTTCATTTCTGTATAAACAAATGTGTGAAGCAGAGAAAGGAATGTTTTCGCTCTTATTGACTCTTCCTCATCCAATTAGCTTCAAATTGAAAGTGTAAACAGGCTAAAAGTTATGAGAACCCATGAGATAAGCTTAGATTCTTGCAGTAGAATTTATTCTCATAACATATTGCTAGGCGACAGAATAAGCACATCCCATTTAACCCCAGAATGGTTTCTAGCTGACAGGTAGTTATACAATATTATTATGTATTACAAAATGACATCAGCTTTAGTATTGTTATGTATTACAAAATGAGGTAATGTTAGTGACGTGCAAGCCCCCCCATAAAGGGGTGGAGCTTTAGGATTTAGGGTATAAATATATGGCATATCGTGTTATTATTGAGAGAGCTTTTGTTTTGAAGCTGTCTCCGTTGTGCACTTGACTTGAATAAATTCACGTGTTATTCTGTTTCAAAATAACCTCACACTGTGTTTTTTATTTACGCTTTCCACATCAGTAGGGGTGTGTGTGTGTATCAGTGGGGGTGTGTGTATCAGTATCAGTGTGTGTGTGTGTATCAGTGTGTGTGTGTGTATCAGTGTGTGTGTATCAGTGTGTGTGTGTGTATGGTGTGTGTGTATCAGTGTGTGTGTGTGTGTATGTGTGTGTGTATCAGTGGGTGTGTGTGTATCAGTGGGGTGTGTGTGTGTGTGTATCAGTGGTGTGTGTGTGTGTATCAGTGGGGGGGTGTGTGTATCAGTGGGTGTGTGTGTATCAGTGTGTGTGTGTGTGTGTGTGTGTGTGTGTGTGTATCTGTGTGTGTGTGTGTATGTGTGTATCTGTGTGTGTGTGTATCTGTGTGTGTGTGTATCAGTGTGTGTGGTGTGTATCAGTGTGTGTGTGTGTGTGTGTGTGTGTGTGTGTGTGTGTGTGTGTGTGTGTGTGTGTGTGTGTGTGTGTGTGTGGGTGTGTTTGTGTGTTTGTGGTGTATCAGTGGGGTGTGTGTGTGTGTGTGTGTGTGTATCAGTGGGGGTGTGTGTGTGTATCATTGGGGGAGTGTGTGTGTATCAGTGGGGGTGGGGGTGTGTATCAGTGGGGGTGTGTGTATCAGTGGGGGGGGGGGTGTAATCAGTGGGGGGGGGTGTATCAGTGGGGGGGGTGTATCAGTGGGGGTGTGTGTGTATCAGTGGGGGGGGTGTGTGTGTTTATCAGTGTGGGGGTGTGTGTATCAGTGTGGGGGTGTGTGTATCAGTGTGGGGGTGTGTGTATCAGTGGGGGTGTGTGTGTGTATCAGTGGGGGGGGGTGTGTGTGTATCAGTGGGGGTGTGTGTATCAGTATCAGTGTGTGTGTGTGTATCAGTGGGGGTGTGTGTGCATCAGTGTGTGTGTGTGTGTGTGTGTATCAGTGTGTGTGTCAGTGGGTGGTGTCTCTCTCCCTCCCTCTCCCTCCCTCCTCTCTCTCCCTCCCTCTCCCCCACCCTGTCTCCCTGCTTCCCATCCACCCTGTCTCCCACCCTGTCTCCCTCCTTCCCTCCCACCCTGTCTCCCTCCTTCCCTCCCACCCTGTCTCCCACCCTGTCTCCCTCCTTCCCCCCCACCCTGTCTCCCACCCTGTCTCCCTCCTTTCCTCCACCCTGTTTCCCACCCTGTCTCCCTCCTTCCCTCCCACCCTGTCTCCCTCCTTCCCTCCCACCCTGTCTCCCTCCTTCCCTCCCACCCTGTCTCCCTCCTTCCATCCCACCCTGTCTCCCTCCTTCCCTCCCACCCTGTCTCCCTCCTTGCCTCCCTCCTTCCCTCCACCCTGTCTCCCACCCTGTCTCCCTCCCTGTCTCACCCTCCCTGTCTCACCCTCCCTCCCTCCCTGTCTCACCTTCCCTCCCTCCCTGTCTCACCCTCCCTCCCTCCCTGTCTCTCCCTCCCCCTCCCTCCCTCCCTGTCTCACCCTCCCTGTCTCACCCTCCCTGTCTCACCCTCCCTCCCTGTCTCACCCTCCCTCCCTGTCTCACCCTCCCTCCCTGTCTCACCCTCCCTCCCTTCCTCCCTGTCTCACCCTCCCTCCCTGTCTCACCCTCCCTCACACTCTGTCTCACCCTCCCTCACACTCCCTGTCTCACCCTCCCTCACCCTCCCTGTGTCACCCTCCCTGTGTCACCCTCTCTGTCTCACCCTCCCTGTCTCACCCTCCCTGTCTCACCCTCCCTGTCTCACCCTCCTGTCTCACCCTCCCTGTCTCACCCTCCCTGTCTCACCCTCCCTGTCTCACCCTCCCTGTCTCACCCTCCCTCCCTCCCTGTCTCACCCTCCCTCCCTCCCTGTCTCACCCTCCCTCCCTCCCTGTCTCCCTCCCTCCCTGTCTCCCTCCCTCGCCCTGTCTCCCTCCCTCGCCCTCCCTTCCTGTCTGTCTCCCTCCCTCGCCCTCCCTTCCTGTCTCCCTCCCTCCCTCGCCCTCCCTCCCTCGCCCTCCCTGTCTCCCTCCCTCCCTGTCTCCCTCCCTCCCTCCCTGTCTCCCTCCATCCGTGTCTCCCTCCATCCCTGTCTCCCTCCATCCCTGTCTCCCTCCATCCCTGTCTCCCTCCATCCCTGTCTCCCTCCATCCCTGTCTCCCTCCATCCCTGTCTCCCTCCATCCCTGTCTCCCTCCATCCCTGTCTCCCTCCATCCCTGTCTCCCTCCATCCCTGTCTCCCTCCATCCCTGTCTCCCTCCATCCCTGTCTCCCTCCCTCGCCCTCCTCCTCCCTGTCTCCCTCACCCTCTGTCTTATCTTAACTGCCGTATACCTACACCGAAGTAACCTACTCTGCTTTCTTCCAGATCTGACTCAAATTTCACGCGGGAGACATCGGAAGACAGGTAAGGAACACCTCCCCTCTAGTATAGTACCTTGAGGGACTGCGGATCAGGTAAGATCCCAGGCGGGATTGCTGCTTTTAGAAATTGTGAAGAGGGGGCATCCTGACACTGGTTAATGGGTTCAGAATCATTCACATCTGGGGGGTTTTTTTGTTCGATTATTGAGGTGTACACACACACACACACACACACACACACACACACACACACACACACTCTCTCTCTCTAATGGTAGTAAAGTATAAGTGTACTACAATAAATAAACTGTTATATATATATATATATATATATATATAAAAAAAAATGTGTCCCGGTTTTTCATTTTCAAAATCTGGTCACCCTACTCAGAAGGAAATTATATATTGGAGTCTAAATATGAAAGTACTGCTACTCACATCATTTTCTACATTTCCAATTCTTGTATATGTTGATCGAGACATATTTTCTTGCCTAATGGAAGTGCTGTGACATCGTAATCTTTAGGTTCCGCTTCACGACTCTGATGCCTCAAGAAAGAAACACAAATTATTTCAGTTGTCATTATTTAATTTGAAAAAAAAAAAAAGGTTAACAATCCACAAACACAGATCATTTTAAGTAACATTACAAGTTATATCCAAGGATGTGTTAAAAGCAGAAAGTAATAAAGGACATACTGATATATGCAGAGGTCAAGTGAAAACCATCTGAAATTTGCATCTTAAGTCAATTATTAACATTCTTTCCAGGTGCCCTGTAGATGGCAGTGGGTGACGTTGCTGGCCCCTCTGGCAGGAAACGGGGTAATAGATGTTAATAAGGAAGAATAGGTGTTGCATTGCAGAGTGTTTTCTATATCCATGCCTTTCCAATGTCAGAATTATCATAACAATACCACTTCTCAGACAGGTCTGTAACCCTGCGTTTCCCCATTATCACTTAGCATACAGCGCTTCCCACTGTAGCCAGGAATTCGGGGGAATGACATGCAAATGAGCACAGTGTCACCTTCTGCTTCTTATCCATTTTAACACGGAGCCCTATAAGCATACAGGCCGTATTATAAAAAGCAGTTGTTCTGTGCCTTTTAAACATGACAAAGTTCCTTACATTTTCACATGCTGATAAAGCTATTCAGGCCGTTATTAAAAAATATAAATTATATTTTTGATGTAACACAATGGGATGAGGCAGATAAAGAATAGATCCTCACAACAGCCTGGAAATCTCTTCTATTTCTCTCTCTCATACGATTGCTGGTTGTTACTCCTTTTACACTTCCTGATCACCTTAATTGTAGCTTTAACTGGACTGTTAATAATAATTACTTTATTACATATAGACACAATTACAGTATAGTTAGGGTTGCCAGGTGTCTCATATTGAACCGGATAGCCCTGTATTTGGTTACTCTGTCCGGTAAAAAATGAGAGATAATACCGGGCATGTATGTGTGCAGGAGGGGAAGGGGGGGACATGTATGTGGCCGGTATTACCTCTCCGGACTTACTGTAGTAACCAATCGTGGGATTTCCCCTGAGAAGGGATAGAAGGGGCTACTGATGCTAGGGGGCTAGGCAGCTTCCTCCATCCTGACTGGCTGCATTACACAGCAGCAGCCAATCAGGATGGAGGTGGCAGGAGCCTGGGGTTGGGGCCAAAGACGAGGAAAAGCATGGAGCAGAGAGGCGAGACTGTGTCCTGTGTGGATTTGTTCTGTTTTGTCCTGGTGTGTGTGTGTGTTTGTACTTGTACTGGTGTGTGTGTGTGTGTGTGTGTGTGTGTGTGTGTGTGTATTTATGTGTGTTCTCTAGCTGTCCTGTGGGGTGATAATGACAGGGAGGGGGGTGAGAGGATGCAGGGAGAGGGGGGGGGGGTGATAGAGAATGAAGGGGGTGAGAGGAAAGGAGGGGGGTGAGGACGAGGGGGGGAGAGGATAAGGGGAGAGAGAGGATGAGGAGGGGGGCAACAATCTTGGAATTTGTGGGAGAGGAGCATTAAGATTAGTATTGCTCGCCATGTACGATATGACTTAAGGTCAGTTATTTATAAATGATCTGACCATTACGTCATTTCTTCTAAATTGCACTCCAAGCATGCACCAATTTGCATAAATTTGCTCCATTTCATATTCTATTTTCTAAAAAAAAAAAATTCCTCGGAAGGGCACTCACTCCCAAGACTCCTCCCCAGATTTTTTACGAAACGCTATAAATTGGTGCAAACTGGTGAATAATTGGAGTGAAATTTAGAAAAAATGACGTAACAGGTCATTTATAAATAACATTCTTCCCCACCAACGATTCTCGGCCGCGTCGCACCGTTCACCATTGTGTCCAGTATTTTTGGAGAAGCCACATGGCAACCCTAAGTATAGCGCGCGGTACGCAGCACATATGATTTTAACAGACAGTGTCTGCCCAGACAACCTTACGATCCATGTTTTTGGTGCCTGAGGCACAGCGAGATCAAGTGAGATGCCCAAGGTCACAAGGAGTTGTCACTCCTCACCCCCTATGGTTATTTCATACCATTTGTAATGTAACATGACCCTTGTGGCCATGTCTGGCTTGCTGTATGTAATATCACAATGTTAAAAGAACCCTAAATAAAAAAAATGAAAAGAATGTAGATCATATTTTATAGTGTTAGAAAAAAGTGGAAATGTAGACTAAATAAAAAACGGAGTTGTACTTTGTAACATCCCATACCCTGAAAGCTAAACTAAAGAGTACTTACAGGTGGCCCAACTAACCCATTATCTTCAGAATAGTTTTCCTGCTTTATAATGGTGTTCGTTTATAATAATGATTCTATACAGAGAGAAAAAAACATTGTATTGTATATTTTTTAAGACTACCTGTTTTGCCTTCTTATTTCTCAAAAACTATTTCGGGTATGTTGCTCCTAGATCTTTAAAAAAGTTGAATCAACCCCCCCCCCCCCCCCCCCCCAAAAAAAGTACTGGTAATATTCTCAATTCTATCACGTTCTGTATCATACTGTACAGTAGGTCCTTTCTTACCAGCCTGATACCAAGGTGGGTCTGTCATATTGCATTGTGTGGTTTGAGCGCAGGTACAGAGAGCCCTTCCTCTCTAGGAGGTCAGGTCTCGGGGCCTCTTCCATTGCAGAAATCTCCATTCTCATGTGAGGTTCAGTTATACCAGAACAGCTGAGGCCAAATGGACCCTCACAGCACTGGCGCTGACTTCCCACCTACAGTAGCGTTCTTCTCCTAGTCTGAACCTGTTTGGAATGTCCTACTGTCCTCAAGTCGTGTCGCTCAATCAGGCGTTCTGGTGCTCCTCCGCTCTGCGGCGCAACATACTCCAGCGTTCGCAAAGTAGTTCTCCCATTTGCCTCCCTTTAATTCTATCACTAAACATCTCAACAGGAGCCAACCCACAAAAACGGCTTGTTTAAGTTATTTTGTCAATTGTGATAGCGAAGATATGTGGCATCTCTTGGAGTCGCGCATATTTAAAGTAAAGTATTGGACAGTGGTAGCTAAAACGTATCACGTCAATCAATGGCTCCATGGTAACGCAGGACGCTAACACACCGCAGAGCTTCCAAGATCACTCCGCCAATACTGAAACCCAGAGGATGCAGTGAGCGGTGAAAAGACAGAGGAGCGGTGTAGCTCAGCGTATATTAAAACCATCTTATTTTACCACTGTCACGTTGTGCTGATTTCTTTATCTTCTATGTCTTGTAGGTGATTTGCTTACAGTATGAATAAAATATGTTATCTATTATTGTTGTTGAACATATTCATCCAGTAGGACTGAGTTATATTAATTCTAACAATCTTATTGAAATCATATCTTAAAATTGTTGTATTTGTTCTAACTAAAATAATTACGACATGATGATTTGAGATTAATAAAAGTAAACAGAAAAAAAAACATAAAGTAAATATTCAAATGCAGGTCATAAACGTGGAATTCAAATTGACAAAATAGATTTCCAACGTCTCCCAAAAGATCACAAAAACGGGACACCAAAGCATATTTGTTTTTCAATATTGAGTTTATCTTTCTATTTATAAGCATACTTCCCATGGGAGAAAATGACATTGATAAATATACAAGCCTATATACTCTTGGAAAACCCAATAGAGATGATTAGATACAGTTTATCTGGCAGGCTGCTGCTTGAAATGGAGTATCAACAAAAAAATGTTTCTTTTTTATTGTATACATTTCGTCTTTTCGATAAGAAAGTAAGGTTTCCTTTTAATACATTTTCACTGTACATTTCATATCCAGCCAACCATATTTGTGATGTAGTACTTAACTTAACCCATTTGCTGCCAGAGGTCTAGCCCCCATCCCTGGCAGCACAAGGGTTACTGATTTTTGCTATAGATGGGCAAACGAAGACTGACTTTATTCATATGGCCTTTCTATAAACTACAATGTTAAGTAACACTTCTTTTTTTTTTAATGAAAAAAAAAATGGTTATGAAACATTGCAGATGGATTTCAGACATTAAAAAACTCTTATGTTGGTTAAAAAAAAGTGACTAGAACGCTCCAGAGTCAGCGGTGGATTTCAAAATCCTCCGCCCCTAGGCGAAGGAGGATGAGAGCGCCGGGTGAGGAGCCGGCCGCAACAGCTAAAATGACTTCCCATTAGGTCCGATAGACCCAAGAGCGTGGCAAAAGAATATGGGGGCGGACATTTTTGCTGCCCCAAAATTTTGCCGCCCTCGAACGATGTCTTTTACATTCATTTCACCACGGACTGCACAACACACACACACACGCAGAGACATACTGTCTCTTTAAGGGAGCTGGCTCTGATTTTCCTCTCTCCTGTCAGCCGGAAGCTGACAGCAGAAGCAGGGAGAGGAGAGAGCTGCCTGCTGCTGCCAATGCTGGGTCAGTCCTGCGTGGGGGTGCCAGGTCTGGGACAGATGGGAGAGTTATTCCAGCTTTCCCTCTCCAGTGGCCGCGAAACCCCTGAGGAGTGCAATTCTGGGCAAATTTGTTTTTTATGCGATCCGCTTATAACGCGATGTGCTTCTTTGGACCCCAAGCACCACGGTATAACAGGGTTGAGCTGTAGTTCCAACTGAGTCCCAGCATCAAGACCCCCTGTTATCCGTGATATTAGTTGGGCCCTCCCCCCCCGGTCTGATGTAATCCATATCGCATGAAAAAAAACTTTATTTATCGGTATACAGTATAAATGTGAATACAAATACGTAAAAATACTTGCATATTTCAACATTTTTTAAAAGCAAAACATGAAACATTTTGTATGGGTGTTTTACATAAATCAGTGTGTAAGATAAAATTGACTGCAATTATTATTTTTTTATTATTATTATTTTAACTCCTAATGCCACCTTTTATGATTTTTTTAAATGTACTATCCTTTGGTTGCTACAGCAACAAGTAGCGAATGTAAAATGTTGCCCCCGATAGGCACTTACCTTTTTGCCGTCCGGCCACTGTCATGATAAGCTTGCCAGGCGTGTAATAAAGGGGTCAACCCCCAGTTGGCAGCCCCTACAGTCGTGCAGGATGTGAGGGGTTAATGTAATCGTATACATGAATTTCTGCAGTCCCCTGCTTCAGCACAAAATGTATTCCCCTTTGTTTTATGTGTTCCCGCCCTGTGACGTGATTGCACCAAACATCTACACTGGGATCAGGTCAGGAGGGAAGGGGTTAACTGTGTTTGAAAGATTATAGCCCTTTGTTCCACTTTCTGCCTTTTTGGCCACCATTTGCAGTGACATACAGAATGCCATGTATTCCTATGCAGAGGTTACAGGGCTGTTGCAATTACTGCTGTTTTTGAAATGTGGTTTGTGTAACATGAGGTTTTAAAACCCAATATTGCTATCTCCGGTTCCGTGATAGCTGGAAGTCTGAAATTTGGCCACAAGGCACAGACCCCCGAGTCAGGATTGCATGACAGATTTCAGCCCTCTCAGATTAACCGAATTGAGTACTTTTGATATACCGGTATATAAATTGTGATATATTTCTGTATAGTCAGGGCTACCCAATTAGCCCACGAAAGTTCCTGGCCCGGTGGAATTGTAATGAGCCATCAGGTGCCGATGAGTCTGCGTGCTTTGTCCGGATCAAGGCTTCACCCCCCAGATTGAGTGTGCAGGGGGGAAGAGATAGCAGGATCTGGTTGTGTATGTTTAGGTGCCACAAATCACACCTCCAGTCAGCCTTTCCTCTGTGAAGAAATACAGATGGCAGACTCAGAGGCACCAGGCTTAGGAGTGGGGTGCACTAAATGGGACTCTGACTGACAGTGTGTGCGCATGTCCCACCTACCAGGGGGCATGTACCAGCTTGCTCCCACGTGAGCTGGCAAGAGTTAATTGGGTCCAGATAATTGTTCTCCAATACCTGGGTCCCAATGTTAAGGAGTAGAGGCTAAAATCTATTTAAGACACTGTAAGCCCTCTACCCAGAGGTCTTCGTGTGTATCCTGTGTTGCTGAATGAATTGCTCGCCCGGATCCTGGCTACTTCATGTTCCCCATCCCAAGTAAGTGTAAATATCCCGTCTGTTATTTGTCCAACATTGTGTGTCCACCTTATTTGAAGGAATAAAATCTCTTTATCATATCACAGTCGTATTCAATGCAACCCAGTAATTATGTGTATATTATAACCCTGTAAATTATCGTGACAGCCACCTCCTCCTGCAGTGTAGCAACATCAAATGACACCACAATGTCACATGATGATGCATTTCCAAGATCACGCGCCGTCATGTGACATCACATTGTCATAGCAACGCATCGCCATGTGATAAAACAGAAGAAAGCGCAAAACCCTCATAGTGTAGTATATAACAAATAGTGTTTATGTAAAAAGGTAAATATGCACGTACAGAATAGAAAATCAGAATAGAAAATCAAGTAAGCGTCAACCAATAAAGGACAGTATGCTTCTCTGTCTGCTGCAAAGGATCCACGGTGAGTACCACGTCCTCTCTCACGAGCTGGGTTATGGCTGCAGATGTTGTAGTGGTTCACACCTTTCTATCCCTCCAGGAACCGGAGCAGTCAGAGCCAGCAAAGCAGATGGAGGAAAGTAGAGGCACAACAGCGCGGTCCGGCAGCATTAGAACTGAACATTCGAGTATTCATTAAAAGTCCAGAAGAGCTCAACTGAGCTAAGTAGACCCAATAAATCTTATCAGATCACAAAAAAACTCCAACTTGTTTCGTGACGCAAGGTCACTTCATCGGGGATCTTGTTTGACATATATTTGTGAGTGTGACGGGAGCTTTGTGACAGGCTATCAACAATACACACCAAATAATATATATAATATATATATATATATATAACTGGGTTCAACTGGGACGAGACTTAGATATGATAAAATATAATTTATTCCTTGATAAAGGTGAACACACAAAATATACAAATAACAGGCAAAATATGGACACTTACTTAAAGATGGAAATGATGAAACAGTCACATCTGGACTGGCAGTTCATACAGCAATCTTCATCATCCCAAGACACGAAAAGCCATGAAAAGGCCTTGCATGCAGACATTGCATAGCATTTCTCTCAGCAATCAAGATGGTATAGAAGAACCCAAGATAAAGGGTGGACAACCGTTTATAAACCTTTTGTAACCCTATCCTTAACATTAAGTACAAGTGATTGGTTTTCAATTACCTGTAGCCACTCACTAACATGGGAACACATTTTGATACATGCCCCCCAGCTAGTTGGCACATGCTCAGTTGGACTCAGGGGTCTCATTTCTGCAGCCCCACATTTGCATCAGGAATGCCAGCCAGTCTACTAAACGGAATTTCTGGCAGGACACCCTTTGTTGTAAGGTGTGAAATGGGACACTTATTGCCTGCTCTGGTTTGAATCATCTCCGCCCTCCTGTAAACAGTGTACGTGATAAACTCCTTTGAACAGCACTTAAATTCTAGACATTGGGACGCTTCCCTGACCATCTGCTGCCTTATGGCCAAGGGAATTTCCTCTGGTTCCTGTCCATACCTTGGGACACAGTATTAAAGATAAAACACAAACATATTAAAATATCCGGTTCCGTTGGGTCCAGCAGGTCCAAACTTCCCAGTTCTCAATGCCGGAACTGGGACACCCTATGGTCCAATTTGCGACTTGCTACGACCTTCGGAACCGGAGTTACACAAATACACCTTAAACCGTTTCCTATTTTAATACAATAAACTCCGCTGTAAATTAAATTACGGTTTTTCACTAAATCCCCATTGAAAACAACGGGCTTCGCCGCCATAGACGTTCAATAGCAAACCGCCGCCGTTGGCGGCTATGGGAGTCCGCCGCCATAGACTTTCAAAGAGGCAACGCCGCCGTTGAAGTCAATGGGGGTTTTCCGCCATAGCCGGTCAATGGAGATTGGCCGCCATTGGAGTCTATGGGAAAAGTCCCGAACTTTCAAGGGGGTCCATACTCCGTCGGGTTGGTCCAAGAGGGTCAAGGATGGTTCTGTAGCGATGCCGGAGCAGTGACAACAGGTACCCTAAACCCTGGCCCTCTGGACCCTCCGGAACCGGAGATATGGATTCCCAAATTTCAGCTTTTTACACTTAGCCGTTTTCTTGAGCTGTTTCTGCCGCCGCCATTGGAACCTATGGCGCGACCCGCTCTTCTCGGTTCGACCCTTATCGGGGGTCCAGGATTCGGGGACCCGGTTGTGGTCGAGTGGGGGGAGGCCTAGGCACTAGGGGCAAAAAGAATTTTATTTCTAGGTGCTCTAGAACTGTTTATTCCCACGCCACTTAACGTTGAACTTGACTGCTAAGTGATCAAAGCTCTCTTATTGAAAAAGTATCCGCTTTGCGGTTTTGCGGTTTGGACGGCAGCCAACTCGTTCCTGGAAAGGGCCGTCGAGGAACCTCCACTGAAGTCAATGGGCCCATTGACTTACAATGAGAAACCGCCGCTCCTCCGCTCGGACGCCACCTGCTGGTCTTCACAGGAAACAGGACCACTTGAATGGCTTGAATAACGTAACGTCATAGGATTGGACAGGGAATTGTGGGTATTTAACTATGCGATCGTTTAGTGATATTTCCTCTTTGATAAAGCGTGGGATACCACGTGAAACGCATTAGAGTGTCCTTCTGGCTGTTTTTATAATGCCACTAATACATTTTTGCACCTAGTTCTTTTCAGTTTGCAGTTTTGTTGGTTCCAATTCTTCTTCAGCAGCAGCAGATGCACCGCCGTTTTTCCTGCTACAGTATTTCTACATAAACCTCTCGGTAGGAGCACGCTTGACAGGACCAGGATATCCTCAAGGTCAGCAGTGAGTAATTTATTACTTCATTTATGTGATCAGTCCCACACAGCACCCAGACTACCACATAAGATCTACCTATCAGGCTAGTGGTTATATTCATGGGAATGTGTTTATTGGTGGACTATTCGGATTCTTGGGTCTCATGAACTGTCTTATGCAATGAAGATATTTATTGATTTATTACGCACAAAGTAATTGTCTGCTCCTGGTTAGCATCACAAGTGGGAGTGTCCCTCCCCTTTCCTGTTCTTGTATTCACAGGAAACAGGACCAAAACAGCAAGATTCGCCATTAGAATGCATGGAGCTCCAATGGCGGCCTATGGGACCCTGCAAAATGGTGCCCGAAAAGGCGGGAAAATTACACAAAGGGCTATAATCACTAAAGAACTATTAACCCTTGTACTCCCGGATGGATCCTAGTGTGTGTGTGATGCAGACACTGATTAAACCAGATATTACAATAAAGCATGGGAACAGGGGAATACACATTTTCATGTCATAACAAGGGTTAAATCACATTTCTGGACCTCAGCCCAGTTAACCCCTTGTCTCCCTGGTGAGGTCAGGGGATGGCCAAATGGGGTGCAACCCCTTTAATACCAGGCCACCCCCTTTCGATTGTCACACCTCCCCTGCTCAAGGGGTGCCCCAGCTGCCTCCCCCTGGCACTGGGATACCACGGGCACCCTTGAAGCATTCAATAAGTCCTGAGGGGTTGGCCTGGCAAAATTGTCTTCCGGCATTGTTCAGTACATTGTCCTGGCCACAGTGGATAGTGAAATCTAGATCCTGCGGAGCAGGGCTCCACCGTGGCCGCCGGGCATTCTCCTTTGCCTTCCTCTGCCCCCCACCCAGTGCCTGGTGAACCCAGTCCATGGTGAAGGGGCCCCTTTATAGAACAGGCTGCACACTGCCCAGAGACTGGCATGTTTCTGTACCTGCCAGAGACCAGCTATCAAGCACAGACCATCGCTTTACTGTCAACCAAGTCTGGGAAAGAGCTATGTCACTATCCTGTAGGGACCCCACCTGCCCTGGCTCTGTGCCCACCTGCAGCTGCTCTGCTATACTCCTGACACTCCTCCCTGGCTTCCTATCTACCCACAGCCCCTCCTTTGGGAACCCTGGGGAATTTTTCAGAGGGGTCACTCCTGGCCAGTCAGAACAAGGGACCTTCTGCCTACCTAGCCCATCCCTAGCTTCTGCCAGCTGCCTAACACCCCACTGACCTCCTATCTCCCCCTGCTCCACAGTGTCTCCCTGCCAGCCTCCCCTAGGCCCAGCACCTCAGCCCCTGCTGATGACTCCTGCTGCTTACCTCCCTGCAGCCCACCTGCACCCCTGGGCAATCCTAACCCAGACCCTGGAACTATATGAGTGCACCTACCTCCCTGACCTTGTCTCCCCCTTACCAGGGATGAGCTCAGGGGCACCTCTCCAGATGCAACCGCCTTAGCTCTTGGCTGACAGGTATCCCTGGGGTGGCACAAGCCTGCCACTGCCCCTGATAACCCCAGCCCATAGCCAGGCTGCAACAGGGGGTTGCTGATCTGAGACACCCCCTGAGGCTGCCAGGGTAATGGGAAATTCTAGCTGCAATACCTGCTGCTGTACCTCCCCGGCTACCACTAGCCCTTCTTCTCCCACTGAGATCTGATGCTGGCTACCTACCTGCAGCCTCCCATCACTCCGCTTCTCCCTAGCTAATCCTAACCTGGATCCTAGGGACACCTGAGTGAGGCCATCTCCCTGACACTGTCTCCCCATTACCGGGGATGAGCTCAGGGTTGCTGGTGCAGATGCACCCACCTTAGCTCCTGGCTGGCAGGTAATCTGGGGGTGGTCTAACTTTGCCACAACCCCTGATACCTCCAGGCCATAGCAAGGCTGCAACAGTGGGGCTCTTAACCGAGAGTCCCCTTGCTGCTCCGCCAAGGTAATGGGGAAGCCTGGCTGCCCTACAAGCTGCCCTTCCTTCCCCTCCCCTGGTACCCCTATCTCCTGCCACCCCCTGGTCACCCCTATAGTGAAACAACAGGGTACAGTCATAGGGAAAAATAAGTCAGGGTCAGTCTGCGACTTGGTCTGGCTTACCTCGCTGGTCCCCGCAGAGACCGCCGCCTTCGTTGGTCCCAATTGCAGGGGGACTGGAGCATTATTGTGGCCCATTTGTTGGCAGTGCCGCAGCGTCTGCCGGTGCTTCTCCGCCACCGGTGGACTAACCCCAGCAAGGGGCAGAGCGGAGTTGCTTGAGCGCCGGGCTCATTCCAGCGCCGGGCTCTGGGAGGGGATAAGCGGGTCGGTGTGGTACCGACGCCAGGCACTGGGTCCACTTCGCCGGGAACCACGTCTTGCCCAACGCACACACCAGTGCCAGCTCTTTCAGGGAAAATGGACGGACCGCCACAACGGCCGTTACCTCTCCTGGTGCAAGACTTCCATGGTCTCCGAGACAACCCGCTCCCTCCACAAGTCTCTGCCGTCCCGGAGCTGTGTCCATTCCCTACTCTCCGGGCGGTTTGATGGTTACAGTGGCTGCAGCTGTGGATCTTTGCTCAGCCTGCCGGGTTTCATGCTCACCGATCGCTGTCTCTCTCTCAGCCTTGCTGGCTGCTGGTCCCCGCGCTGACTTGATGCACTCCTCCGGTCTCCGTGCCCGGCTCCAGTCAGACGGATGGCCGGCACTTTGGTTCTGGAGGCAATGCTTCTCACAAGTAGGGGAACAGTGAGGAGGTGCCATATCTTGTGTTATATGTTGTACACTGTGTGTTCAATATCTTTAGTCCCAGGAACTTGTAATTACCATTAAGTTCCCACTATATTACAGTATCCCGCAGAACACTAGTAATACAGGTCCAGTTCAATCCCACCGCTGCCACCAGTTTTATTAATAAAGCCTGTGACGGGAGCTTTGTGACAGGCTATCAACAATACACACCAAATAATATATATAATATAATATATATAACTGGGTTGAACTGGGATGAGACTTAGATATGATAAAATATAATTTATTCCTTGATAAAGGTGAACAATACACACCAAATAATATATATAATATAATATATATATATATATATATAACTGGGTTGAACTGGGATGAGACTTATATATGATAAAATATAATTTATTCCTTGATAAAGGTGAACACACAAAATATACAAATACAAGCAAAATATGGACACTTACTTAAAGATGGAAATGATGAAACAGTCACATCTGGACTGGCAGTTCATACAGCAATCTTCATCATCCCAAGGCACAAAAAGCCATGAAAAGGCCTTGCATGCAGACATTGCATAGCATTTCTCTCAGCAATCAAGATAGTATAGAAGAACCCAGGATAAAGGGTGGACAACCGTTTATAAACCTTTTGTAACCCTATCCTTAACATTAAGTACAGGTGATTGGTTTTCAATTACCTGTAGCCACTCACTAACATGGGAACACATTTTGATACATGCCCCCCAGCTAGTTGGCACATGCTCAGTTGGACTCTGTGGTCTCATTTCTGCAGCCCCACATTTGCATCAGGAATGCCAGCCAGTCTACTAAACGGAATTTCTGGCAGGATACCCTTTGTTGTAAGGTGTGAAATGGGACACTTATAGGCTGCTCTGGTTTGAGTCATCTCCGCCCTCCTGTAAACAGTCTAGGTGATAAACTCCTTTGAACAGCACTTAAATTCTAGACATTGGGATGCTTTCCCTGACCATCTGCTGCCTTAGGCCTTGCCCCCGCTGCCTGCTACAGCGTCCGCTGTGGCGGACGCTGTGCTCATGAGAGCCCTCCCCGCAATGGCGCCGGGCCTGCTGCGAGGGGGGGCCGCAGCACTCGCGCGAGAGCTACTCCTGCTCTCAATAGAATTGAGAGCAGGAACTCACGTCGAGCGGCTAGGCACGCCCCCCAGCGGTTCAGCCAGTGAGGGCGAACCTGCCGGGTGACGTCATGGCCGCGCCCCGTCACTCCTCCGCCACGCCCCCCGGTCTCTGCTCCTGCAGTGAGCTGCAGACCGGGGAATCGCCGGAACGTGCAGCCAAAAGCGCGGGCACGCATTACAGTGCCGTGACCGGGGCCTTAGCCTTATGGCCAAGGGAATTTCCTCTGGTTCTTGTCCATACCTTGGGACACAGTATTAAAGATAAAACACAAACATATTAAAATATCCAGTTCCGTTGGGTCCAGCGGTTCTCAATGCCGGAACTGGGACACCCTATGGTCCAATTTGCGACTTGCTACGACCTTCGGAACCGGAGTTACACAAATATACCTTAAACCGTTTCCTATTTTAATACAATAAACTCCGCTGTAAATTAAATCATGGTTTTTCACTAAATCCCCATTGAAAATAACGGGCTTCGCCGCCATAGACTTTCAATGGCAAACCGCCGCCGTTGGCGGCTATGGGAGTCCGCCGCCATAGACTTTCAACGAGGCAACGCCGCCGTTGAAGTCAATGGGGGTTTTCCGCCATAGCCGGTCAATGGAGATTGGCCGCCATTAGAGTCTATGGGAAAAGTCCCGAACTTTCAAGGGGGTCCATACTCCGTCGGGTTGGTCCAGAAGGGTCAAGGATGGTTCTGCAGCGATGCCGGAGCAGTGACTACAGGTACCCTAAACCCTGGCCCTCTGGACCCTCCGGAACCGGAGATATGGATTCCCAAATTTCAGCTTTTTACACTTAGCCGTTTCCTTGAACTGTTTCTGCCGCCGCCATTGGAACCTATGGTGCGACCCGCTCTTTTCGGTTCGACCCTTATCGGGGGTCCAGGATTCGGGGACCCGGTTGTGGTCGAGTGGGGGGAGGCCTAGGAACTAGGGGCAAAAAGAATTTTATTTCTAGGTGCTCTAGAACTGTTTATTCCCACGCCACTTAACGTTGAACTTGACTGCTAAGTGATCAAAGCTCTCTTATTGAAAAAGCATCCGCTTTGCGGTTTTGCGGTTTGGACGGCAGCCAACTCGTTCCTGGAAAGGGCCGTCGAGGAACCTCCATTGAAGTCAAACAGCAAGATTCGCCATTAGAATGCATGGAGCTCCAATGGCGGCCTATGGGACCCTGCAAAATGGTGCCCGAAAAGGCGGGAAAATTACACAAAGGGCTATAATCACTAAAGAACTATTAACCCTTGTACTCCCGGATGGATCCTAGTGTGTGTGTGATGCAGACACTGATTAAACCAGATATTACAATAAAGCATGGGAACAGGGGAATACACATTTTCATTTCATAACAAGGGTTAAATCACATTTCTGGACCTCAGCCTAGTTAACCCCTTGTATCCCTGGTGAGGTCAGGGGATGGCCAAATGGGGTGCAACCCTTTTAATACTGGGCCACCCCCTTTCGATCGTCACAGTGAGTTTTCAACCATATGAGTGATATAAATGAATTAACACCACAGTGCAAAAAATATTGAAAAAACTTCTCTGTAAATAGAGGGTCTGCAGCTACACTGGAAAAGCTGAGGTTAGGGTAACGCCAGCTAAATGGATAAAAAAAGAAGAAAGCGCAAAACCCTCATAGTGTAGTATATAAAAAATAGTGTTTATGTAAAATGGTAAATATGCACGTACAGAATAGAAAATCAAGTAAGCGTACGGAATCTTCCCTGAAGAAGGAACCTTGCGTCACGAAACATGTTGGAGTTTTTTTTGGGATCTGATAAGATTTATTGGTTCTACTTAGCTCAGTTGAGCTCTTCTGGACTTTTAATCAATACTGAATGCTTCAGTTCTAATGCTACCGGACCGCGCTGTTGTGCCTGTGCTGTCTCCCTTCCGTGCTCTGAGCTGAGATTGGCTGTTACGCGGATTACGTCATTGTGTGGTGCCGCCTACCGGCGCACGGAGCTCCTGTACTGTGACGGCCGGAGGCAGAGACACGCAGTGTCTGTGGGCTGCAGCTGCTGGAGAGAGCGGGTCCCGATCGGCGTTCCTCCATCTACTTTGCTGGCTCTGACTGCTCGGGTTCCTGGAGGGATAGAAAGGTGTGAACCACTACAACATCTGCAGCCATAACCCAGCTCGTGAGAGAGGACGTGGTACTCACCGTGGATCCTATGCAGCAGTCAGAGAAGCATACTGTCCTTTATTGGTTTTTATACCTACACGCTTACTTGATTTTCTATTCTGTACGTGCATATTTACATTATTACATAAACACTATTTTTTATATACTACACTATGAGGGTTTTGCGCTTTCTTCTTTTTTTATCCATTTAGCTGGCGTTACCCTGACCTCAGCTTTTCCAGTGTAGCTGCAGACCCTCTACTTACAGAGAAGTTTTTTCAATATTTTTTGCACTGTGGTGTTAATTCATTTATATCACTCATATGGTTGAAAACTCACAAATATATGACCAACAGTATTCATTTTTGTTTTACACGGTATATATTTTTACTATAGGTCTATTATGACCATATAGTCACAATTTATATCACACACAATTATTGATGCGCTTGGACATTTTTTCTATGTATCGTCATGTGATGTCACAGAAACATTTGACGCCGCGATGCTACAGAAAGAGGAAGGCGGCATTTTGTTGGCTTCATACTGTCATTGGCCAAGATATCTGAACATAATACAAACCGTGGTCGTTGCTCATGATTAACCATTGTCCAAGAAAATCCAAGTTTAATGTATTCTTCTATATAGTTTCTTATTTTGCTGCTTGAAGATTCCATTTGCACATTTGTACATTCCGTTGTTTTGCAGTTTTCACCAAGATTGTAATAACTTTTGTACTTTTTTTTGACAGAGCATCATTGGATGAAGAGGTAACTGTTTGTAGCATTTACACCAACCATAAAAAGCCACTTATCCATTTTTAGGAGGGAAAATACATTTTACTAATAACGTTTAACTGCAGCAAAAGTTTGACTCAGCCGGTGCTAATAAGATAAACCAAATATAAATAAGTAAATACAGCTGAACCCCCATACAACGCTGTGCTTGGGGTCCAAAGAATCACATTGCGCTATAAGCGGATCGCGATAGAAATAATGAACAATTGTATGCACTTTACAATAAAGTATTTAAGACACAAATAATCGTGTTGCAAAGTATTCATAAATACGAAAATTGGGAGCCACGCTTGCATCGCGTTATAAGCGGATTCGCGTTGTAACGGATCGCGTTATAACGGGGTTGAGCTGTACGTGGCGCAGATGATGCTCCAATTAGATATGGCGATGAAGAAGGTGTATATATTAAGAGAAAAAAACAGATATAGTGTAACACTGTGCGACATGTGACAATCTCAAGTAGATACCAACTGTGATAGGCTACTGCAATAGTAAGCCGATGCTGGAGGATAATAAACAGTTGGAAGTATGGCTCTGTAAATAAGAGCAATCAGTCATAATACTAGACAGGAAGGAAAAATATATATATATATATTATCATTTAATATAACACCATATAAAAACACTATATAAAAAAACAGGAACGGACACCAAAGGAACTCTTTGTCGCCATGGAGTAATATTGGAATACTACTCACAAGAAGTTCCTTTGGTACAAGCAGATAGGTAGCAAGCAGTTTTGTGCCAATGTGTAATAAGAGCAGATCTTTTTTAAATCCGGCACAGTTCCACTACTCTGACCACTGCTTGGATTTATTGAACTATGTCAAATGCAGCTGCTTGTGATATGCTGTGTGCTCCGATGATAAAGCACAATGCTGCAATGTTACTGGTGGGAGCAGTGGTTGGAGGGCCTTAAAAAAGTAGTTATTCTGTGCCCAGATTTCAGAGCTCGTTAAACAATGGGGCAGAGCCTTTTGGACATAAATTTAAATTGTAAAAAGTAACACAGAATAATTTTATTTTAAAAACACAAATGGAGAATAACTATTTCAATCAAAAATCAAAGTTCCACCAAAAAGAACATGTAATTGTACGTGTGGAAATAAAAATGTAATAGTAATACCATCACACTTCTACCACTGGGTGGGAGTCTTTTTTGTTTATTGACGTTTGACACAATGTTGGTTCATCCATAACATTCCCTTGAGGTTGTTTTGTTTAAAGGAGCTGTTTTCTTTCTCATTTTTGAATACAGGATTGAAGCAGGGGGGTCTCCGGAGCTGAACACCGTTCCTTCCAGCTCTGGAGACCTCCAGCTTCCAGAGATACCTCCTAAGGGTATACCGGCACCTCCCTGCAGTTTCTGCAGTTTAACTCTTTCTTGTCACATGGGCCAATAGGAAGCCTCATCGGGTGATGTCACGGCTTACTATTGGTGCGCAAGCATTGAAAATAAGCCATAATGTAAACCCTGGAGTGGCTACCCACACCCACTACGGAGGTAAGCGTCTCCGGAAGCAGGTGGTCCTCGGAGCTCAAATCAACGGGGTTCAGTTCTTCAATCCTGTATTTTTTTTAAAAATTAAAAATTAAGAAAACAAAACTGACACGAGTCGCCTCTTTAAATAGCCTGTAGGTGATTCACAGACAAAAAGGCTAATACTGTACTATAAATAAAATATAATATTAATTATTGTTGTGTAGTCTTCACCAAAAAAAAACACCAGAACAACACAACATCATCTTGCACTTCTGGTTAAAACTAATTAAATGAAGCATAATTTCCCATTAATTCCACCAATTGTAGCAGCCCAGTCAACACAAGGGGAGTATGGAAACTATATACAAGTGTACTGATAAACACTACATTCAAATGTGTCTCAGATTAAAAAAAATGTATTGTTAACTCTGATAAACACTGAGAAGTTTTTAATAAAAATTAAATCACATGAAAAACAGAAAAATAAACACTGATTTTCCAAAAAACATAAACACTGAACATCAGAATGACTAAATATATCAGATTATCCATCGAGTAAGTCTCTAGATAATGACTTTTTCAACGACTATCCAAAACAGTACAGTATTAATAAACAAATTGTATAAATGATATTGTAAACATTATATTGTAAGCAAATGAGTTAAAGAAGCTTGGATTTATGAAACAGTTTCCAAAAATGTAATTAGCTAAAGGTTTATTTTTCTGAGAATGACATTTACAAGCAAGCAGAGTTTGAATGCATTGCATGTACCATATTTTATGTGTGGGAACTTTGACAATGAAGGTTAATTAAACATACAATTTACTGCACGTGCCAATAATATGCTTAGTTGGCATGTGTGGACTATGAGGTTGGGAGTTGGAGGGACACAGCTCGGCTTGATGATGGGACAGAAAATCTGTTTATGTTGGCATAAACATTAAACTAGTTATTGCAGATCTTTTACTATGCAAATACAGGATATTGTGTTCACTTCATCCATAGCAACATGATTAAATATATTTCATAAGGTTGCCACGGACCTGTGCTGATTTTGCCTGTCCCATCATCAAACCAAGCTGTGTCCCTCCAACTCAAAACCTTGTAGTCCACACATCTACAGTATGCAGTAAGAAAAAGAGAAATATGTTCCAGGTTTGAAAAATCAGGTATTCTATATTTCACAAGGAAACACACAGTCCCAGCCATATCATTTGAATGTGCAAAAAAGAAAAATGTGCTTAACAGTGCTAACGCTTAAACTATTATTAAGTGCTTACAAAAAGAATACAGCTTAACCCCCTTATAACGCTTTGCTTGGGGTCCAAAGAATCCCATCACGTTATAAGCGGATCGCGTTAGAAATAATGTACAATTGCATTCAAGTACAATAAAGTATTTAAGATACCAATAATCGTGTTGTAAAGTGTTCATAAATACGAAAATTGGGAGCCATGCTTACATCGCGTTATAAGCGGATTCGCGTTGTAATGGATCGCGTTATAACGGGTTTGAGCTGTACTTTCAATTGTGAAAGATATGTTTGTTTATTAACATTATTTATATAAGATAAAGATTTGTTTGTTTATTTTTTTTTGGGTGTATTTACGTGTTTTTCTTGTATAGTGTTGCACTATTATTTTTAATTTTCATGTGCTGTGAGACCACTTTCAAGAGACCCATTGGAGGTTTGCTACATCTTGCCATTGGACTATTTATGTTTGGAGTTCCTTTTATTTATTTTCTGGACACTTAGTTCACCTATTTTTTCTACGTTCACTTAGTGTTATTAGGCTCCAATTTTTTTTTTTATATATCATTTCAATGTTACTTGGTCAGCTGAAATGCTCTGCTATGCTGGAGACGAGTCCCTCATCACTGACTTGCTACTCCATGCTCTTTGACTAACGATTAGACGCTTACATGAGTCCCATTCATTTTTAACTTCGGTTTTTAGCTTACCAGTATAACGGAGAGGGAGTGCCCTCATTAGGGCTCGTTCAGGGAGGCAGCTGAGGACTCGGAGTGGGGGCGTGCGGGAGGCAGTGCTGGGAGTTTGCTGGGCGACATGTGATTATCCCCCAGCAGACTTTTCAGCGTTGGGGAGGGGGCGGGGCTACAGACGGCAGGGTAAAGTATCCAAGCTGCAGTCATGAAATCATTCTGAAGAATGATTTCATTGGCTGCCTTGGTCCCTGTGACGCTGCTTCAGCTCCAAGAAACGAAATTTTCGTTTACTGAAGCTGTCGTCAGCAGCAACTCCTGGCTTCGGAGGCAGGGCAGTAGCTACCCTGACAACAAGTATTCAAATTGAATACTTTGTTGCTCACGGCAGCACGCACGTCAGCACGCCCTGCCCCCGAAGCCAGCACCCTGAACGAGGCCTTAGTGGTGCAGCTACACCCAGCACACACCGACCTATTATGATCAATCAGTCTGGGTCACATTGCAACATTTTATTTAGATACTTTGTATAATGGAGCGGGCTACTATTACATATATGCGCCATACCTTGATACTATTAATCCAGCATCTAGGATCATTGAGTCCATTACCTAGGGCAGGGGTCAGCAACCTTTCAAGGAAGAAGAGCCATTTTTATAAAAATGTTGTTGTCCAAAATATTCAGAGAGCGCAACACATGCATGAATATTATACCCCTACAAACACATACATGTACTGTACACACACTAATTGGTATATACTGTACAAGCATTAACATACGACAAACTTTCTTCAATCAGAATTAGGGAAAGGAAAAAATATGTGGGGGAATAAAATGCCTCTCACTATAATAAGTCCCTTTATTTAGTTTTTTTTTTTTTCATTGTTTTTCTGTTTAAAACAGTTTGCCACTTGTTATTTTCACCCTTGGGCAAAAAATACAAAATAAATCAAATATGCCTGGTCCTGTGTATTTATTTGCTCCCCCTCCCTCCTCTCTCACTCGATCCCCCAATACATTCAATTCACCCTCCTCACAAGTAAATAAATAAATGGAGAAAAACAATTCTATCACGGGAATCAAAAGAAAGAGGGAAAATGGCAGAGCACAACAACAAGTATACAAATGGAAATGGAATCCATCTTCTGTTGATATCATGGGAATAAAACCTGGCAGAGACTCAATTATCTGTGTGGGGGGTCCAAACCCTGAAAGCTAGTTATATGTGAGAGGGAAGCGTGGCTTCACTTTCTGGGGAATAATCACTACATTTGGGATGTGACCCCCAAATACATACATACACTAGCCCCCCAAAAAATACATATATACACTTCCCCCCCAAATACATACATACAGTAGCCCCCCCAAATACATACATATGTGACACGTCCCCCCCCAACCTCACTCAGGGACCAGTGTTGGGGAGTAGGCATATTACCAGGTGTGTGGTGCTCTATCTGTAGGTTTGCAGGAGTTCTGAGTGGTTTGCCAGATGGTAAGGAGACAGAAACAGGACTGGCTCGAACAGGTCTCTGGGTTCTTCTGGGTTGGTGTCAGCGCCTCCAGCGGTGATGGAACCCACGGGGTGTGGGTGTCAGCCCCCATCACTGCACAATCATATCCCTCCTGCCCAGGAACTGACACCAGAGGCTGAGGTATCTTTGAACGGACTTTATTGCAGGGCATGCTGCATCAGTTTTTCTTTCAAGCACATCACATTCTCCACTAGCCCCAGGCTTTCTAAAAGGTGCATACCTGTCAGTAGGGTTCAGATCCTGGTGGTCTCTAGGCCAGCCAGCCTAGAGTGAGCATGCTTGCCTCGCCATGGGGAAGGCTGACAGCTCCTTCCTCTCTCACTGAGGAGCAGAGGACAATGACCTTCTCTCCCTCCTCACTCCCTGAAGAGCTGAGAGGAAGAACACCCTCACACCCGGAGGAGCAGGGGAACAACCTCTCTCCGTCCTCACTCTCTGAGGAGCTGAGAGGAAGAACTCCTAACTTTTGGCTACTCCCCTAGAAAACTCTGGAAGGGGCGGGCTCATGGACTGTACGCACCTACAAGGGGCTGTACACAGGCCATGAGTCACCACCTACCTTCCTTCACTTTCTGGGGGAAGCAGGGGGGTCACTAGCCCATAGATTAACCTGCTAATGCCTGGAATTTAACAGGACTTACATAGCAGATACACTATGTTGAAGGAAACAGGTACTTATGGATTAATTAATTAATTAATTAATAAACATTAATAAAGGTTTATTTTTCTGAGAATGACATTTACAAGCAAGCAGAGTTTGAATGCATTGCATGTACCATATTTTATGTGTGGGAACTTTGACAATGAAGGTTAATTAAACATACAATTTACTGTACGTGCCAATAATATGCTTAGTTGGCATGTGTGGACTATGAGGTTGGGAGTTGGAGGGACACAGCTCGGCTTGATGATGGGACAGAAAATCTGTTTATGTTGGCATAAACATTAAACTAGTTATTGCAGATCTTTTACTATGCAAATACAGGATATTGTGTTCACTTCATCCATAGCAACATAATTAATGTGCAGTACCAGCTAGCAACACATATTTCATAAGGTTGCCACAGACCTGTGCTGATTTTGCCTGTCCCATCATCAAATCAAGCTGTGTCCCTCCAACTCAAAACCTTGTAGTCCACACATGTACAGTATGCAGTGAGAAAAAGAGAAATATGTTCCAGGTTTGAAAAATCAGGTATTCTATATTTCACAAGGAAAAACACAGTCCCAGCCATATCATTTGAATGTGCAAAAAAGAAAAATGTGCTTAACAGTGCTGACGCTTAAAATATTATTAAGTGCTTACAAAAAGAATACAGCTTAATCTCCTTATAACGCTTTGCTTGGGGTCCAAAGAATCACATCGCGTTATAAGCGGATCGCGTTAGAAATAATGTACAATTGCATGCAAGTACAATAAAGTATTTAAGATACCAATAATCGTGTTGTAAAGTGTTCATAAATACGAAAATTCGGAGCCACGCTTGCATCGCGTTATAAGCGGATTCGCATTGTAATGGATCTTGCCATTGGACTATTTATGGTTGGAGTTCCTTTTATTTATTTCCTGGACACTTAGTTCACCTATTTTTTCTACGTTCACTTAGTGTTATTAGGCGCCAATTTTTTTTTTTATATATCATTTCAATGTTACTTGGTCAGCTGAAATGCTCTGCTATGCTGGAGACGAGTCCCTCATCACTGACTTGCTACTCCATGCTCTTTGACTAACGATTAGACGCTTACATGAGTCCCATTCATTTTTAACTTTGGTTTTTAACTTACCAGTATAACGGAGAGGGAGTGCACTCATTAGTGGTGCTACTACACCCAGCACACACCGACCTATTATGATCAATCAGTCTGGGTCACATTGCAACAGTTTATTTAGAAACTTTGTATAATGGAGCGTGCTACTATTACATATATGCGCCATACCTTGATACTATTAATCCAGCATCTAGGATCATTGAACCCATTATCTAGGGCAGGGGTCAGCAACCTTTCAAGGAAGAAGAGCCATTTTTATAAAAATTTTGTTGTCCAAAATATTCAGAGAGCGCAACACATGCATGAATATTATACCCCTACAAACACATACATGTACTGTACACACACTAATTGGTATATACTGTACAAGCATTAACATACGACAAACTTTCTTCAATCAGAATTAGGGAAAGGACAAAATATGTGGGGGAATAAAATGCCTCTCACTATAATAAGTCCCTTTATTTAGTTTTTTTTTTTTTCATTGTTTTTCTGTTTAAAACAGTTTGCCACTTGTTATTTTCACCCTTGGGCAAAAAATACAAAATAAATCAAATATGCCTGGTCCTGTGTATTTATTTGCTCCCCCTCCCTCCTCTCTCACTCAATCCCCCAATACATTCAATTCACCCTCCTCACAAGTAAATAAATAAATGGAGAAAAAAAATTCTATCATGGGAATCAAAAGAAAGAGGAAAAATGGCAGAACACAACAACAAGTATACAAATGGAAATGGAATCCATCTTCTGTTGATATCATGGGAATCAAACCTGGCAAAGACTCAATTATCTGTGTGGGGGGTCCAAACCCTGAAAGCTAGTTATATGTGAGAGGGAAGCGTGGCTTCACTTTCTGGTGAATAATCACTACATTTGGGATGTGACCCCCAAATACATACATACACTAGCCCCCCAAAAAATACATATATACACTTCCCCCCCAAATACATACATACAGTAGCCCCCCCCCCAAATACATACATATGTGACACGTCCCCCCCCAACCTCACTCAGGGACCAGTGTTGGGGAGAAGGCATATTACCAGGTGTGTAGTGCTCTATCTGTAGGTTTGCAGGAGTTCTGAGTGGTTTGCCAGATGGTAAGGAGACAGAAACAGGACTGGCTCGAACAGGTCTCTGGGTTCTTCTGGGTTGGTGTCAGCGCCTCCAGTGGTGATGGAATCCACGGGGTGTGGGTGTCAGCCCCCATCACTGCACAATCATATCCCTCCTGCCCAGGAACTGACACCAGAGGCTGAGGTATCTTTGAACGGACTTTATTGCAGGGCATGCTGCATCAGTTTTTCTTTGAAGCACATCACATTCTCCACTAGCCCCAGGCTTTCTAAAAGGTGCATACCTGTCAGTAGGGTTCAGATCCTGGTGGTCTCCAGGCCAGCCAGCCTAGAGTGAGCATGCTTGCCTCGCCATGGGGAAGGCTGACAGCTCCTTCCTCTCTCACTGAGGAGCAGAGGACAATGACCTTCTCTCTCTCCTCACTCCCTGAAGAGCTGAGAGGAAGAACACCCTCACACACAGAGGAGCAGAGGAACAACCTCTCTCCGTCCTCACTCTCTGAGGAGCTGAGAGGAAGAACTCCTAACTTTTGGCTACTCCCCTAGAAAACTCTGGAAGGGGCGGGCTCATGGACTGTACGCACCTACAAGGGGCTGTACACAGGCCATGAGTCACCACCTACCTTCCTTCACTTTCTGGGGGAAGCAGGGGGGTCACTAGCCCATAGATTAACCTGCTAATGCCTGGAATTTAACAGGACTTACATAGCAGATACACTATGTTGAAGGAAACAGGTACTTATGGATTAATTAATTAATTAGTAAACATTAATAAAGGTTTATTTTTCTGAGAATGACATTTACAAGCAAGCAGAGTTTGAATGCATTGCATGTACCATATTTTATGTGTGGGAACTTTGACAATGAAGGTTAATTAAACATACAATTTACTGTACGTGCCAATAATATGTTTAGTTGGCATGTGTGGACTATGAGGTTGGGAGTTGGAGGGACACAGCTCGGCTTGATGATGGGACAGAAAATCTGTTTATGTTGGCATAAACATTAAACTAGTTATTGCAGATCTTTTACTATGCAAATACAGGATATTGTGTTCACTTCATCCATAGCAACATAATTAATGGGCAGTACCAGCTAGCAACACATATTTCATAAGGTTGCCACAGACCTGTGCTGATTTTGCCTGTCCCATCATCAAATCAAGCTGTGTCCCTCCAACTCAAAACCTTGTAGTCCACACATGTACAGTATGCAGTGAGAAAAAGAGAAATATGTTCCAGGTTTGAAAAATCAGGTATTCTATATTTCACAAGGAAAAACACAGTCCCAGCCATATCATTTGAACGTGCAAAAAAGAAAAATGTGCTTAACAGTGCTAACGCTTAAACTATTATTAAGTGCTTACAAAAAGAATACAGCTTAACCCCCTTATAACGCTTTGCTTGGGGTCCAAAGAATCATATCGCGTTATAAGCGGATCGCGTTAGAAATAATGTACAATTGCATGCAAGTACAATAAAGTATTTAAGATACCAATAATCGTGTTGTAAAGTGTTGATAAATACGAAAATTCGGAGCCACGCTTGCATCGCGTTATAAGCGGATTCGCATTGTAATGGATCTTGCCATTGGACTATTTATGGTTGGAGTTCCTTTTATTTATTTCCTGGACACTTAGTTCACCTATTTTTTCTACGTTCACTTAGTGTTATTAGGCGCCAATTTTTTTTTTTATATATCATTTCAATGTTACTTGGTCAGCTGAAATGCTCTGCTATGCTGGAGACGAGTCCCTCATCACTGACTTGCTACTCCATGCTCTTTGACTAACGATTAGACGCTTACATGAGTCCCATTCATTTTTAACTTTGGTTTTTAACTTACCAGTATAACGGAGAGGGCGTGCACTCATTAGTGGTGCTACTACACCCAGCACACACCGACCTATTATGATCAATCAGTCTGGGTCACATTGCAACAGTTTATTTAGATACTTTGTATAATGGAGCGGGCTACTATTACATATATGCGCCATACCTTGATACTATTAATCCAGCATCTAGGATCATTGAACCCATTACCTAGGGCAGGGGTCAGCAACCTTTCAAGGAAGAAGAGCCATTTTTATAAAAATGTTGTTGTCCAAAATATTCAGAGAGCGCAACACATGCATGAATATTATACCCCTACAAACACATACATGTACTGTACACACACTAATTGGTATATACTGTATAAGCATTAACATACGACAAACTTTCTTTAATCCGAATTAGGGAAAGGAAAAAATATGTGGGGGAATAAAATGCCTCTCACTATAATAAGTCCCTTTATTTAGTTTTTTTTTTTCATTGTTTTTCTGTTTAAAACAGTTTGCCACTTGTTATTTTCACCCTTGGGCAAAAAATACAAAATAAATCAAATATGCCTGGTCCTGTGTATTTATTTGCTCCCCCTCCCCTCTCACTCACCCACGCGATTTGGAACATATGTGATGCGGACACCATATGAACATTATGTGAGTATTTTGGAATTTTCATTTACTCATCTACATTGTGAGTCCAGGGTCCATCCCTTTGAAGATAAAATAGGGGCTTCATCAACAGCCCCATCTTCAGGAATTTATTGGCCCCCATTTAGGACTTTACATCTTTATTATCTACAAGTCCCAAATCCTTCATGTTCATATTATTGTTTATGTCAATGGATCCAGCGCTGGAGCGCATTAATCACTTATTATACAGAAAGCGTATCGCAAAGCAGATGCTAATGCCAATTATTGACTATGGGGACATAGTATATGGCTCGGCATCTCAAACCCACCTTAGCAAACTTGGCACCCTCTACAATTTAATTTGTCGTTTTGTTCTCCAATGCAACTACAACACACATCACTGCGAAATGCTCAAAGAACTAGATTGGTCATCACTAGAGTCTAGGCGCAAAGTTCACCTTTCCTGTCTCACCCTCAAATTCTTCATGGACAAGCTACCCAGCTACCTGAACAAGCTCCTCACCCCTACCACATGCAGCACCTATCACCTGAGATCAGACTCCAAAAGACTGTTCATGGTCCCAAGGCTCAACAAAGTATCCGGCAATTCCTCCTTCTCCTTCCGTGCACCCCAAAACTGGAACAACCTACCAGAGACTCTCACAACCACCACCAGTTTAAGTTCTTTCAAATCTAATTCTGTCACACATTTTAATCTGGTCTGTAACTGTTTCATACGCCCATAATATATATTATCTTTAACTGTGCATGCAATGTCTTGTATATAATGGTCATGCTCATTTATGTAACTGTATTTGAAACCATGTATTATTGGTCTTAACTCTGTGCCCAGGACATACTTGAAAACGAGAGGTAACTCTCAATGTATTACATCCTGGTAAAATATTGTATAAATAAATAAATAATAAATATTGAAGTATTGGGTAAACATGAATGGATACATAGTACATAGCCATTTGCTTTAGTAATTCTTACAAGGAACTAGAGAGGTGAAGGACAGTTTAACCCCGACAGCCCTACTGTACTTGGAACACTATACACAGAATAGAATCCTTAATAGGATACCACCAGGATAACCTACCCGTTCGATCTATAGCTATATTATTGAATTGGGTCTTATATATATCTTATAATACAGAGTGTGTATCTAATTAACCACGGACTGCCATCCGACCTATACAATTAATTTTAAGTTTGTATGTTGACATCATTGAGTTCTTTATTGCCTTTATTTTAATACATATCTTAATAAAAGTTACCTTTTCATTTGTTCACATCATATAATTTCAGTCTTTATAAATACCGCTATCAGGGGGGACTGAGTGCTTATAAACTGGGATATTTCAAGAATGTAAGGTTTTCTTTGAGGCTGACAGCCCATTATTTGGGTGTCATCTACAGACTTCCAAATGATACATATTTCACTTTTAGTGGGCCATCAGTGATAAGCCCCAGGATAAGCCCCAGGATAAGCCTCCCTTTCCAGATCAACATAAATCAGGAAGGGTCTTGACCTGTCATAAACACAATTCTTGTATTTTTAAGTCAATCTGAAACCACATTAACCCCTGAAGTAACAGATTGATTCAAATATCCAATCTCTCATGATATTATCATGACCTACAGTGACCTTGAAGTAATGATAAACGAAAGGGTTTTGAAAACTGGATTCAAACCCAGGTCCATCTTTTTTCCTTATCACGCAAGGGGACACTGTGTTGAACTTTTTGGCAAGCTTGTTGCTCTATGCTCTAAAATGCAGCTATTAATCTCAACTTGAGCCACAGGCCATAAATGTTCTTCAGCTCTAATTTGGATATAGTTATATGGGAGGTAGATAAAGGAGGGGAATTGGTACTCCAAGATAGAGTGAATTACTGTCGAAAGGCGTAACACATTCTATCAGATCAAGTCTCCTATCCTAGACTTAAATATGACTACCGGTGAATTTCAGGTTGAATTGAAGAAGCTATTGCATGGAGTTTATAATGTAGGGATACTCTTCTCCGCAGGTCAAAATATGGAGGAGATACATAGACAATTTTCTTGTTATCTGGGAAACGCGTAGGGTAGTATCTCTGATAGGCCTACTACCTGTGGGGTGAGTTGAGGCTGTCCGGAGTAAGAGGCAGTAGTGTGTGGGAGCCGATCGGAGCATTTAGAGGTCCGCCCTATTGGTGACGTCAGTACGACGAGACGTCACGACGGCATCGCACAACCACGTGATGCGGAATTGTACTGGCTATATTGTAATGCTCGGCCTGCCCACAAGCCAGATGAGACCCCAGGACTGAGGTGGAAAGGAGAAATACCACACACCTAACAGTAAATGGGGGCACGGCCGGAGTGTGGAAGTAGCGTAGTTGGTCCAGGGAACAAAAATAGAAAGAGTACTGTACTTGCCAACTCCAGCGTAGAATGGTAAAGTCCGTAAGCCAATGGTCAAGGTGTATGGGGAGCAGCGTGGTAGAGTGTCCGTAAGCCTGGGTCGTGGAACGTTGAGAGCAGCGTTGTAGGTGTCCGTAAACCGTGTCCAAGGGATGTAGAAGACTGCAAGGTAGAGAGTCCAAAGCCAAATTGAAAGGGTACCAGAGAGCAGCGTAGTCAAAGTCCAAAGCCAAGGGTCAAAATCCAGGGAGGTCAGCAGAGAATCCAGAGACAGGAACAGGGACTGAAACACAATAAAGCCAGGCAGAAGCAGACAGCACCAAGGTACAGTAGCTATGCAGAGCAATGTGGTAATGGCGAGGGGAGACTAAATAGTGGGCTGGGGCCTATTGGAGGAAAGGGAGGAGCAGAGGTGCGGCCCCAGGGAAGCCCCGATAGGGGAGAATAGTCTGGGGGGCCGACCTGGTGGAGCAGGGGCAGGGAAACGCGCCGATGCGCGTGCGCCGCACCTGAGGAGGCGGGGTCAGGTTCCCGGCGCCAAGAAAGGGAAGCCTGGGTCTGCACGCGCCCGTAAGGGTGACGCATGCGACCCAGAAGTGCGGGAGCAGCCGCGGGGGAGACGCCGAGGACCGGGGCACGCCGCCGGGAACCAGAGGTAGCGGGGAGAAAAGGTAAGGAGGCGCTGGTAGCGGGAGTCCCCGCAGTGCGGGTCCTTACATATATGCACTGAAGGAGAAGGACCGAGGAAGTTCGAGGAGATTCATCGTGCACCACAAATGCTGACGGCAGCCCTATACACAATTATATGCTCTATACCCATGGACGTCTGTGAGTGTTTTTAATCCTTTATTGGTGCCTATTAAAATACAGACTTCACTATGAGTTTTGCAATCTTTTCTTTTTATCTTTAGTGCTTTCTGGACCTTTTGGGTTGGATCCAATAAGAAAAGAACTGCATTCTCAAAATTGGACTGAATTCTTTTTTGGACTTAAGATATGTTTATGTTGTCTGTGGGATTTTACAATTTTAGATTTATTCCACTATTAATTCTCTGATTATTCTGGCATTCACCATACACTGTTATGAGTGCATAGCTGATAGATAGATAGATAGATACATACATAGATACATCGATAGATAGATAGATAGATAGATAGATAGATAGATAGATAGATAGATAGATAGATAGATAGATAGATAGATTTATTTATTTATTTTATTTATTTATAAAATATTTTACCAGGAAGTAATACATTGAGCATTACCTCTCGTTTTCAAGTATGTCCTGGGTACAGAGTAAAACAAATAATACATGGTTACAAGTACAGTTACATAAATGAACAAGGTATACATTATATACAAGACATTGCGTGCACAGTTAAAGAAAATGTATATTATGAGCGTATGAAACAGTTACAGACCAGATTAAAGTGTGAGACAGCCTTAGATTTGAAAGAACTTAAGCTGGTGGTGGATATGAGAGTCTCTGGTAGGTTGTTCCAGTTTTGGGGTGCACGGAAGGAGAAGGAGGAACGTCCGGATACTTTGTTGAGCCTTGGGACCATGAATAGTCTTTTGGAGTCTGATCTCAGGTGATAGGTGCTGCATGTGGTAGGGGTGAGGAGCTTGTTCAGGTAGCTGGGTAGCTTGCCCAAAAAGTATTTGAGGGTGAGACAGGAAAGGTGAACTTTGCGCCTAGACTCTAGTGATGACCAATCTAGTTCTTTGAGCATTTCGCAGTGATGTGTGTTATAGTTGCATTGGAGAACAAAACGACAAATTGAATTGTAGAGGGTGTCAAGTTTGCTAAGGTGGGTTTGAGGAGCCGAGCAATATACTATGTCTCCATAGTCAATAATTGGCATTAGCATCTGCTGTGCGATACGCTTTCTGACCAGGAGCCTTAGGGAGGATTTGTTCCTGTAAAGTACCCCTAGTTTGGCATAGGTCTTGGTTGTCAGGGTATCAATGTGCATCCCGAATGTTAAGTGGGAGTCAAACCATAAGCCCAGGTATTTAAAACTAGTGACAGGTGTTAGGGTGGTGTTAGCGTTGGTTCTAATCAGGAGCTCAGTCACTGGAAGCTTTACAAATTTAGTCTTGGTCCCAAATACCATTGTTACAGTCTTGTCAGTGTTTAAAAACAGTTTGTTTTGGGAAATCCAATTTTCGAGTCTCAAAAAGTCAGACTGAAGTATGTGTTGAAGGTCAGAGAGGCTATGGCTGTGTGCATATAGGATTGAGTCATCTGCATACATGTGTATTGAGGCTTCCTTACAAGCTGTGGGAAGATCATTAATGAACACTGAGAAGAGTAGGGGCCCCAGAACAGAGCCTTGCGGGACACCACAGGTGATATCCAGGGGGTTGGAGTTAGAGCCTGAGATGGACACATGTTGGGATCTTCCTGATAGGTAGCACTGAAACCAGTTTAAAGCATGTTTCCCTATTCCAGAGCTCTGGAGTTTGTTAAGCAGGATAACATGATCAACTGTGTCAAAAGCCTTTGCAAAATCTAGGAATACTGCACCAGTGAGTTGTCCCCGTTCCATTCCACACTGGATTTCATTGCAAACTTTTAGCAGGGTAGTTACGGTGGAGTGTTTGGGACGAAACCCAGACTGGAATTGGCTAGGGAAATGTGTCTTGGTGTAGAAATCGCTTAATTGGGAGTGGACACATTTTTCCATAACTTTGGATAGAATTGGGAGAAGTGAGATTGGCCTGTAGTTTGAGACAGTGTTTTTGTCCCCACTTTTGAAGATTGGGATAACTCTGGCAGTTTTCCAGGTCTTCGGGATATGGCCTGCAGACAGGATAGAGTTGACTATGGACGCAATTGGTTTGGCAATGGCTGGGGCACCAAGTCGTAGGAACCTAGATTGTAGTAAGTCGGGTCCACATTGGCTGCTTAGTTTTAGTTTGAGGAGCGCTTGTGTAATCTCCTCTTCAGATACTGGGCCAAATTGAAAATTGTGGGCAGTGTTGGGAGGGGGTGGGACTGTAGGGATACTCCTAGGATGAGATTCATGTTTGGGGTTTGTGCTGCGTTTCGCTAATAAGTTAGTGGCACACCCCACAAAGTAATCATTGAATGCATTTGCAATGTTAGTGGGGTTTGTCAGAGTAATATCCCCCTTCGTGATATTACTTGGTTGTTGATGGTTAGGAGGCTGGAATATATTGTTGATAACCTTCCAGAAGTTAGCTGAGTTTGATGTATTTTGGTGGAGATTGTCAGAGTAATATTGTGCTTTTGCATGCCTTGTTTGCCTTGTGCACATGTTCCGCATGCATCTGTAGTGATTGAGATCCTTGGTAGTGCCAGTTACTTTGTAGCTTTTCCACAAGGCATCCCTGAACTGGTAGAGTGCTATAAGGTCAGTTGTAACCCATGGAAGGTGGGCCCCCCGTACCCTTATTTTGCGTAGATAGATAGATAGATAGATAGATAGATAGATAGATAGATAGATAGATAGATACATAGATACATAGATACATAGATACATAGATACATAGATACATAGATAGTTATATTTGTAAGGATTATCCCTTTTACGAAAGAATGATATTTATATCACTGATAGTGCTATTTTTGATATAAGCAGTTGATCTCAGCATCAAGTTTATTAAGATGAGGGATCTTTCTTGGAATTTCGCTCCTCAATAGCAATGGGTTCAATTTGAGATTTACCAGTGAAAATAATGCTACAAATATTCACTTTTTGGATCTGGACATTTATATTGAGGGTAACTGTCTTTGCACCAAAATTCATTTTAAAGAAGCTAATGTCAATTCATATCCATTAAGTAATCCATGAAGTAATCACAAGAAACCATGGATTGAGAAGATCCCTTATGGCCAGTTTTTATAGCTTAAGAGAAATTGCACTGATAAATGTAAATTTGAAAAGCAAGCACTATTCCTTAGGGAAAGGTTTCAACAGAAGGGCTATAAAGCTATATCCTACACTATAGCAGTAAGAAAAAGAAAGGTTATTTATTATAATATAATACTAGATCTAAGAGAACAGATAAAACCAAGGAATGATTAGTGGATTTATCTAAAAATAGCAAGCAGTTTCCAAGTTCCCATCTATCATTGCCAAATATTGAAACAACAAAGGAAGGAATGACTAACTCTGGTTCACCTCTATGTGTTCTGTAATGTAATAGGGTTCATAGGCTAATCAAGAAAGCTTGTAATGTTTTTTTTTTTGTAACAATTTTTTTATTGGACACGTTCATATACAAGTGTACATACAGAAATGTCATGAGCCCACAACATTTTGGCTCATTGCAATCAGGTAGTGACCAATAACATTTTTCCATTTTCCGTAGGGGGAAAGAGAAGGTGGTGGTGGTGGGGGGGGGGGGGGAATGGAGACAAACAAGTGGGGGGGAGGGTATGGGTTGAGGGGTGGGGGGGGGGGGTGGCGGTTCGCCCAGAGGCCTCCTTGTTAACCTCTCCAGCAGTCTAGGAATACTAGAGGTCCAAGGGGATCAACTTTGAGATTTAATCTCTCTAGACACGGGTCCCATTTGTTCCAGAACGGAGGTATTTTCTTTTGGAGCATTGCCGTGAGTTTCTCCATAGTCATAACCTCATTGATCCTTTGGACTACTGTGGTTCTAGACGGAGCCTTAATCTGTTTCCAGGCTGCCGCGATGGAGCATCTGGCCGACGTCAGCACTGCCGTGAGCAACCTTAGCATTGGTGGGGGAAGGTCGTCAATGGGTTTGCTCAGCACCAGGGTCAGAGAGTCTAGGGGGAGGGAAAGTCCTGTGACCTCACAGATAAGCATCTGGATCATGGTCCAGTACCCCTGAATCTCCGGACATGACCACCAAATGTGGGCCATGCCCCCCTTTTGACCACATCCCCTCCAGCACAGGTCTAGTGTGCCGGGGTAGACCTGGCTCAGCCTAGCCGGGGTCAGGTACCACTGAAATATAATTTTATAGATATTTTCTTTTATTGTTGTGCAAATTGATGTTTTAGCAGCTTGCTCCCAGACATCCTCCCAGTCCTCCAGGTCTATTGGGAGACCGAAAAACAAACAAAAATGGGGGAGCACAGGTTGAGGGACTAGACAGACGTTTCAAACACTATGATGGTTAATGACTGTGATGTGAAATAAGGTGTAAAATAACGTGAACACTTACACGGCCTTGTGTAAATGCTTTCACATCAAGGTGTCTTTACTTTTGCTGCTTTCTCTTCTGTGTTCTCTCCGCTTGTACTTTTCTTCTCCTCTGGTCTGAAGTAAAGCGTCTCTGGTCTTCTCTGCAGGAATGGCTTAAGATGTTGTCCTCAGAGTGAAATGAAATAAAAACAAATATGTAAGGGACAAGACAGAATATATATATAAATCTGGGGTAGACGATTGTATTTAAATCAAAAAACGCAGAGGAATACTGCGTCCACTCACACGGGCAAGCGTGAGTGAGCACTGGAGGGAGGTGTCTTTGATGGCACCTCACTGCAGGGCTGTCAAACGCCCTTCCTGTTTTTCACACCAAACAATAGGGAAAAAGGGTGAAGGGGCGGAGGTAGGTTAAAATATAACCATGTGAAGTTAAAAGGAAACTCACACGGCCATGTGTGAGTGAGGACTGTAATGGGTATCTCTTCTCCCCTCTATGGAACTCCAAATCCAACCTTCAGCTGAGTGTGTTAGTCACTCTATTAGTTCCTGGTTCACACGGTGGTACACAAGGGTACACGGGTGAAGTAATCTTGACCTTTATTGAACACCAACAGAACAAAAGCCCCAACAAAACATTTAAAAAGCACTTAGTCAAAACGACTAAGAGCTGGATAAGCATAAAAACAGCCAGTCTATCAGAAAAAGTTTGTGCAGGATACTCAAGTGCGCAGCTAACTCTCCGCGTCCGGGTGGTGTGCTGCGCTCCTACTTCCTGCTCCTGACGGTGGCTGAAGTAGTAAAAAAGTACTCAGGGATAGTAGCAACGCGTTTCGCCCTTCTTGGGCTTCCTCAGGCTCCGTAGAAAGGTATGGCTGGGGTCATGGCCTTATGTAGGGATCCCTCAGCCAATCCGATCATCTCCCTGAGTCCCTCCCTTGCTTGCATGACGTATCTCCATTTGGTCTTCTCAGCTGTCAGATCTCAGTGGCAGTGAGCGCTCGAAAGTCGCGCTCTCACTCCTTACACATTAAGTCCATTGAAACCATCATGAATGGGTTACATGATTATGATATCAAAAAATAAAAACGTGCACGTTATCAGCACAAACTCTCTGGTCATGTGGACATGTTTTTTACTCTAACACAGTTCAGCTATGCAATTGATTTGATAAACAGACCCCTACTTGGATACAAGGGTTGACAGGTTGCTTAATTCATCACAAAAGTACAAATGGTTATTTGAGAATTAATTTTAAGAACATATATAAATATTTAAAATAAATATTAAAAGAGTGAGATACGTCATGGAAGCAAGTGAGATACGTCATGCAAGCAAGGGAGGGACTCAGGGAGATGATCGGATTGGCTGAGGGATCCCTACATAAGGCCATGACCCCAGCCATACCTTTCTACTGAGCCTGAGGAAGCCCAAGAAGGGCGAAACGCGTTGCTACTATCCCTGAGTACTTTTTTACTACTTCAGCCACCGTCAGGAGCAGGAAGTAGGAGAGCAGCACACCACCCGGACGCGGAGAGTTAGCTGCGCACTTGAGTATCCTGCACGAACTTTTTCTGATAGACTGGCTGTTTTTATGCTTATCCAGCTCTTAGTCGTTTTGACTAAGTGCTTTTTAAATGTTTTGTTGGGGCTTTTGTTCTGTTGGTGTTCAATAAAGATCAAGATTACTTCACCCGTGTACCCTTGTGTACCACCGTGTGAACCAGGAACTAATAGAGTGACTAACACACTCAGCTGAAGGTTGGATTTGGAGTTCCATAGAGGGGAGAAGAGATACCCATTACAGTCCTCACTCACACATGGCCGTGTGAGTTTCCTTTTAACTTCACATGGTTATATTTTAACCTACCTCCTCCCCTTCAACCTTTTTCCCTATTGTTTGGTGTGAAAAACAGGAAGGGCGTTTGACAGCCCTGCAGTGAGGTGCCATCAAAGACACCTCCCTCCAGTGGTCACTCACGCTTGCCCGTGTGAGTGGACGCAGTATTCCTCTGCGTTTTTTGATTTAAATACAATCGTCTACCCCAGAATTATATATAAGAATTATATATATATTCTGTCTTGTCCCTTACATATTTGTTTTTATTTCATTTCACTCTGAGGACAACACCTTAAGCCATTCCTACAGAGAAGACCTGAGACGCTTTACTTCAGACCAGAGGAGAAGAAAAGTACAAGCGGAGAGAACACAGAAGAGAAAGCAGCAAAAGTAAAGACACCTTGATGTGAAAGCATTTACACAAGGCCGTGTAAGTGTTCACGTTATTTTACACTTTATTTCACATCACAGTCATTAACCATCATAGTGTTTGAAACGTCTGTCTAGTCCCTCAACCTGTGCTCCCCCATTTTTGTTTGTTTTTCTGTACTATCAAGGATCCTGGATAGGTCCTTTTTATTTATTTATTTATTTATAAAATATTTTACCAGGAAGTAATACATTGAGAGTTACCTCTCGTTTTCAAGTATGTTTTTGGGGTCTTGAGCAGCAGGAAGAGTTTCGGAAGTAGAGGGGACCCTTAAGTACTCTTTAAGGTTGTATTGTTCTATCATAAGAATTATATCACCCCACAACTTATTTCTTTAGGGTAGCGCCCGGGCTTTTTCGTATATCACTATTGGGAGACCGAGCTCCTTTGACCATTTTTGCATGTAACGGGGGTTCGGTGGGTTAGATGTCGGCTCCATTCCCTTATATATCTCAGAAATCAGACCTCTCTGGTTGGTGTTTTTAATGCATAAGGATTCAAACCTGGTCAATGGGGGGAATTTGGAGGTTGGGTACAATGATAGTAGGAAGTGTCTGACTTGTAAATACTTAAACAGGTGTAGGCCCTGGATCAGGAATTTGTCCTTTAGTGCCTGAACGGTTAGGATCTCTCCCTTCTGCAGCAGATCGGCAACCATCCTAATATTGAGACCCTCGAGTTGGTCGAAATGTCTTAGAGAACACCCTGGTGGGAAATTTGGGTTCCCAAAGAGTGGGGTGAGCTGAGAAGGGGAAGCTAACTGACCATACTTCCCTTTGCTTTTAAGCCATGCGTCCCACGTGCATCTCATTGCTCCGAAGTCGAACCTCTGTGGCCCACCACCCTTTCCTCCTGTGGACCATAACGCCACTTGGAAGGAATGGGGCCGTGCGTAGTGTGACTCTATTGCGAGCCAACAGGCCGAGGCCGGGTCGCAATTCCAAACTACAGCCTGCTTCAGTTGTGCTGCGAGATAATATCTGACTAAGTCGGGGACCCCCATGCCCCCTCTTGCTCTTGAGGAGAGCATCACTGATCTTGGGACCCTACTGTAGGTCTCTTATCGTTCCATATAAATTGGAGCAGTAGAGATTGGATGTTCTTCAGGGCCGCTTGCGGCACCGCAATGGGGGTTTGGAAATTGTACAATAATCTTGGGAGAACATTCATTTTTACAGAAACTATTCTCCCGAAGCAGGAAATTTGGTGTTTTTTCCATGCTTCCAGGTCTTTTTTGATTTGGTCAAATAGTGGGGGGGAGTTATGTTGGTAGAGGGTGTTGTAGGAGTTTGAGATTTTAACCCCAAGATATTTAATATAGGTGGAGCTCCACTTGTATTTATAGTTAGATTGAATCAGTTTCCACGTTTGGGCTGGGAGGAATATATTTAAGGCTTCTGACTTGTCCATGTTGACTTTGTAGTCAGAGACTGATCCAAATTGGGTCAGTAGCCTTTGAAGGTTAGGGAGGGAGACATGGGGATCAGCGAGGGTCAGAATCACATCGTCAGCGAATAGGGAAATCTTGTATTCTTTTTCCGCAATTTGGATCCCCTTAATACTTTTTTCTTCTCTAATTTTGGCCGCTAGGGGCTCAATAGTTAAGGTGAAAAGTAATGGGGAAAGCGGGCAACCTTGTCTGGTCCCGTTCCTAATTTTTATTGGATCCGAGAAGCCGCCTGATAATTTAACATACGCTGTTGGGTTTTGGTAGAGGGCTCTCAACCCCTCCAGGAAAGGGCCACAGAAGCCACTTGATTCTGTCGAACGCTTTTTCAGCGTCAAGGCTCAGAATCATTGCTTTGGATCCCGTGAGATGCACGTGGTCAATTATATCCACAATTTTGCGGGTGTTGTCGGAGGCCTGTCTTCCAGACACAAAGCCTACAGTACTTGGTCTACATGAATGAGTCTAGGGAGAATTGGGTTTAGCCTGTTTGCCAAGATCTTACTGTAGATTTTGAGATCAGTATTTAACAAGGAGATGGGCCTGTAATTGCCACAGAGGAGCGGGTCTCTACCCTCCTTATGGATTATAGCCAGATTTGCTGCTGTGATCGTGGCAGGGATCAGCTCCCCCTGGAGGAAGGAATTGTACATGTCTAGTAGGTAGGGGGAGAGGGTTGGCATGAACATCTTGTAGTAAGAGTTCGAAAAACCGTCTGGGCCCGGAGTTTTGGCTAGTTTAAGTGAACTAATGGCTTGATATTGTTCCTCCTGGGAAATATTTTTGTTGAGGTGCTCCACCTCTGCAGACAGGGAAGGAAGGTTACATTGCTCTAGGTATTGTGTGATTGTATTGGGGTCGTGGTCTGGGGCGTGGAGGTTGTATAATTCCGAGTAAAAATCTGCGAATTCCTGTGCTATCTCTTTTTCTATGTATGAGATCTGTCCTTTTCTTGTCTGTATGCTTGCTATCTGGGATTTAACTCGGGTACCCCTGAGCTTTGAGGCCAAGAGACTGTCTGCTTTGTTGCCTTTGTCGAAGTATTTTTGTTTTGACCACCTCAGAGCTTTCTCTACTTCTTCTAATTGAGTCTGTTTCAGGGCAGATCTAGCAAGAGTTAGTTGTTTAAGCGTTTTCTTAGACGCCGTGATTTTGTGCTGCTGTTCTAGCTGGGTGATCTTATCTTTTTGGAGTTTAAGTTTCAATTTATTTTTGTAGGAGGCGATTGAGATCAGGTCTCCCCTGATAGAGGCTTTATGGGCCTCCCAGAGCATAGCTGGGGCTGAGACGGAGCCTGCATTAATTTGAAAGAACATTGATAGTTTTTGGCGTACTGCTATCTCAGTGTCAGGGCAGTTCAGCAAGGAATCGTTTAATTTCCATTTATACTTGGTATTTTCCATGAAGGGTAGGGAGAGAGTAAGTTCGATCGGTGCATGGTCAGACCAGGTGATTGGACCTATGTTTGACTGGGAGGATGCCTGGAAGACGTTACTGGTACCTAGAAAATAATCGATCCTCGAGTAGGACTGATGAGGGGTGGAGAAGAAGGTATAATCCCTTTGACCCTGGTGCTGAGCCCTCCATATGTCCACTAGTGAGTACTCCTCAATAATGTCTCTAAATTTTTTGGCTTTCTTTTGAGACTGGACGGCATGTGGAGTGGGAGTGGCTGGCGGGAGGATGGGGTCGGAGTTTGATTTGTCTTGTGCATGTGAGGCCACCATATTAAAGTCTCCTCCAATAATCAAGGATGAGAGGGATTGCTGCTCCAGCGACTCAAGGAGTTTTCTTAGGAAGGGGAGTTCGTTATCATTGGGGGCGTATACGTTAACAATCGTAATTGGTGTACCAGATAGGGTGCCCTGGATTACCAGGAACCGACCATCTGGGTCTGGAAGCGACTTGGCTAGAACAAAAGGGACACCGTTCCTGATAAGAATGGCTACTCCTCTTTTTTTGCTTGGCGAGGATGCAAAATATGCCTGGGGGAATACGCTTTTGAATGCGTTGGGGGGCGTCTGGGAATTAAAGTGGGTCTCTTGGATGAGAACAATGTCACCCTTTGACTTTTTTAGGTCCTGAAGGACTAGCTTTCTTTTTTTTACTGAATTGAGGCCTTTTACGTTAAGCGAGATTAATTTAATGGAAGACATTATTCTGTAAGAAACATTCCAGAGCTCCAGGCTCTGATGCTCTTGGATTTCCCATGTCAAGAGCCCAATTTGTAGCTATAGGATGTAGGTCCATAGACGATATGGAGGAGGATGGAGAGGATGCCTCGGGGCGGGGGGGAGGGGGGAAGGGTGGACACAGTAGGGAAAGGGAGAACAGACGGGCCTTTGCTAGGCCCAAGAAAAATAACCTTGGTCACAAGGGTGAGAAAGGTGGAGGGGTCAAACACCCCTGGAGATCCTTCCAGGACACCAAACCTGGAGTGGGAGAGGGAACAGGGCATAGGGCCCGACACCCTCCATGAAACAGGATGTGAGCCACTTGTTTAAGACCTAGTGGTGGAATAGCTGCAGTTCAGCTGAGTTATGCCATTTGGTAGTCTTTGGGCCTTGCAGGGCCGAGGGGCTAGGGACTGATCTGAGAGATAGAGGGATACAAAGCAGAGGGGGGGAGGGGGAAAAGGGAATAGATTTCTTGTACCCTTCAGACCTTGGTATGGCGTGTGTAGGTCCTTTCTACATGAGTGGGCTGTTTGCATTATCTGAGCAGGTTTTAACAATTACATTACAGCTTAACCATCGTCTTTACCACTTGTGTTAGCCATTTTCCAACCTCAAGACCTCTGTGGCGGGGAGGGAGAGGGAGTGGGGGGGAGAGAGAGAGGGGAGGGGAAGGAGGGGAGGAGGATAGGAGGGGGGGGGCGAGGTTGCTACTTAACTACAAAATCACTTATGCTGTGTTCACCTGTTGCAAAATACCTTTTGTCAAAAGCAGCGTTGATATGTTATTTTGCCTCTGTTATGGTGGGGGGGGGGTAGGGATGGGAGAGGGGGGGAACGAGGGGGGATGGAAGGGGGAGGAAGGGGAGGAGGGAGGGGGGGGAGAAAGGGGGGAGGTGAGGGGGGGAGAAAGGGGGGAGGGGGAGGCTTCTTTGCTGGATAGCTGCATATTCACATATGTATAGCATGTTCACATCACATAAAATAAAATTTCGCTTGCCCTAGGGGGGGGGGGGGGTTGGGGCTGCGTTACCCCTTTTGCTGGGGGGTGGGGGGGGAGAGAGCTAGATCACAACATATTTACACATTTGAAAACATTTTCACAATTGGTGTTGATGAGTTCTCTGTGTGGCTTGCCGAGTATTTTCAGTTCTGACCTTTACCTTCTGTTGGCAAGGTAGGCACTGGGGCCTAAGTAGTCTCTGTTGCAGAGGGGGGGCGATGGGTTGCAGGTGGGGGGGCCTGGGGGGAGCAGGGAAGGGGGTGTGAGGGGGGGTGGGCATGGGGGGGAGGGTTGGGTGGAGTCTGGTTGTGTGCTAGCAGTTGCAGAATCATATAGTTACCCTTTTTATGTTTGTATGTATTTTGGGATGGTGAGGGGGACCTAGACCTGGGCTTTTCTAGGGAGGAGGAGACAGGGGGGGCACGGGGGGTGGGAGCAGGTGAAGGAACCTAGGGGAGGGGAGGGGGGCAGGAAGTCTACTGATAATGTGTCGGGGTCAGGGGAAAAGAGGGATCCAACCTGGCTTCAGTGAGTGACAGGGGGGTGGGGGGGGAGAGGTGGATTAGGGGGGGAGGGGGGACTCAGTGGGGGTGGAGGGGGACTCAGGAGGGAGGGGGTATGGAGGGGGGGAGGGAAGCGGGAGGAACGTGGGGGGGAAGCTTGGCTGACAGCTGGGTTGGGGCGCTCTGGGTGTTCAGTCGTTGAACATCGTTGGGTTTCCCCGCAGAGGACGCAGGACAGCGCGCCAGTTATAGAAAGTGGAGGGAGCAGGAACAGCAGGTACGTGGGAAGACTGGGGCTCTCAGCGGGGGGGTTTCTCTTGCAGCTTTTCGTCTTTCGGGTCCCTTCCAGCACGCAGTAGGTCTGTGGTAGCAGTTTGGCCTGTCGGTGGGTTTAGGGAGAGAGTTATCTCAAGCATTTAAATGTGGAAGGTGGGTACTGCTGACTCTAGTGTTGCTTTTGGCTTGTCAGACGCTCCGAGGCACGGGGGGTCTCAGAGGGGGTCGGTCTGTTCGGGGCTCTGGGGGGTGGCTGCCGGGCTTGTGGGGGGGTTATTCCGAGAGCTTTGAGGAAATCCTGAGACTCTTTTGGTCCGAGATGGTTAGGTGGCAGCCATTTCTCAGAACCACCAACTTGAAGGGGAATCCCCATCTATAACGGATGCCTTGTGCCCTCAGTATAGTAGTTAAGGGTTTCATTTCTCTCCGTTTGCTGATCGTGACTGCAGACAGGTCAGCAAAGATTTGCAGAGTGTCCTCTTCAATCTGAAGGTCTCCTGCCCCTCTGCTAGCAGCCATAATTCTCTCTTTTGCGGCATAAGCATGCAGTTTGACTATGATGTCTCTGCAGCGGTTGGGGTCTTGCGATTTGGGTCCAAGGGCCCGATGGGCCCGGTCCATCAGTAGCTCATGTTCTTGGAGGTCTGGCACTAGCATCAGGAAAACTTTGTGCAGGTAAGTCTGGATAGCGTCCGGGAGGATGGATTCAGGGACGTTTCTGATGCGGATGTTTTGTCTCCTCTGTCTGTTTTCTTGGTCGTCGAGGGCATCCCTCAGCTCATTCACGAGGTGACCAAGCCTGTTCACCTCGTCTTCGGTATTGGATTGGGGCAGACAGACCTCCTCTACCTTAGCCTCCAGGGCGTCAGCACGTGCAGCGAGGTTGCCTATATCTGACCTGAGGCCTTCTATAGCTGAGGACAGGTCTTCCTGGAACCCCCTTCTCATTTTATTAAATAGAGCATAAAGAAATCCTTGTCTAGGCCGTGGTCTGGCATTTCCATCTGGGCCTGCTCCGCTCCGCTCCCGGCGTGGTCGGGGTCTGCACCGCCATCTTGGATCTCGCCGGCCGGCTCCGGGCGAAAAGAACTTAGTGACCGAGTTTTGGGTCCGTTTGTTCTTTGACAGCATTGCGCCTGCTTCAAGGAAGGGTTGGAGGGCTTTCTGGGGGAATTTTGCGTCGTGAGGAGTGCTCAATCTGTCGTTTGCTTAGGAGGGTGTCGGGAGCTCCCTTCTCAGACGACCATCTCCCTTGACGTCACCGGAAGTCTCCCCGCTTGTAATGTTTTTGCACTTAGATTCCATATTGGATTCAATTTTACCAGTCATACCGGGAGTTGTGTTTAGGAAGGTCCAGAATCGTAAGGGTATACTGTCTCCTAGACATTTAAGTAATGTTAAAATAAGACCTTTGAGTCTTAGAGCAAATTGGGATTGGTGGGCAATTATAAATGTAAAAAATCTCAAGTATGTAGCCACATGTTGACCAATACGTTTGTGAGACATATCACGGAAAAAATTACAGTTAAAGCTTTATTAATTATTTTACCACATTAGTTATATATTTGATACAATGTGAATGTGGACTACAATACAGTGGTAAAACCAATGACCATGACTTCAGTTATTTGGAAGTTTTATACAGTATTGACTTAATATAATTGATTAAATATATGTGCGAGATCTTATTGACAAATGGTTATAGACACTCATTACCTGCCATCTATATTTTTCACATTTAGGTAATATCAATCCAAGTTATTTACACATCTATTTATTTCTAATGTAAGGGATGACTTTAGATTTAATTAGAGTGGTGAATTACTCACTATTTATCAGCGTCACTTAATACTTGATATTTTATTTATCTATTTATAAAAAAAATTATATTCTTTTAACATTTAGGCATTATTTATTTACTAAATTATATTTATTCTCATTTATTTTGCACTATATATATATATAGTGCAGAATAAATGAGTACTTCAGTATTAGGTGATACCTTTTTTTATTTGGACAAGCTTTCAAGAGTTCTCCTCTCTTCCTCAGGTCTGAACTAAGCATTAACAAATTAATCTATGCTTAAACAGGGATTAGGAGAGCCGGGGGGAAAAACAGAGATGTACTGTAGATAAGGTAGGGTGAGAAAGTGTTTAAGACATGGATGGGTAATAAAACAGTGACAAGGAACAGCATGGAGGGGGAAGGGGATGCTGTGGGGGGGGGGAGGTGTGGATAAGGATGTAACCCGGTTCCCCTTCCGTTGCGGACCCCCCCTCCGAGTACTCACTGCGGCCGGTTGCTGGGGATGCGTGCGGGCGGTTGCCGGGGATGCGATCGCGTTACAAGGCTTCCAGCGGCTCCCGAAGCAGGGCGCCGCCATTGCGCATTGCCTCGCGCATGCGTGGTAAGACCCACACGACGGGAGGCATACAGGCAGCTCGCGCATGCGCAGAAGAAGCGCGCGAGACACTAGCCTACGAGGAGAGGGCTCTAAGCAGGGACTACGAGTCCCATGAGCCTTAGGGGACCCCACGTGATGCCAGGGAGCCAATAGGGCTGCAGCATCTCCCTGCAGGGGAGATTAGATACATTTTCGCGGGCTTTGAGTTAGTTAGTCAGTCGGCGACCGGAGTAGCTAGGGGAAGGAGGTAGGGTGCAGGAGTCAGTGACTCCCTGCACTAGGCCAGCAGCCCCCTAGGCCCCAGATAGCCCTGAGCCACCAGTAGTGTTGTGTTGTTTAAGGGACAGGCCTCAGGTTAGGGATCCTGCCCCCCTTATTATCAGACAGCAGTTAGTTAGGGACACAGCGGACGATGCACGTCCCCAGAGGTCTGGGCTCAGACCCCTATATATATATATGTTAAGAGGAAAAGACTATCTTACCGGAGGCCACGGCAAGCTGTGACTGCGGCCTGCTGGCGGCAGACGGACCCACGCCAAGGTACAGACGGCGCGGAGCTACGGTGATATTATCCAAGCCGGAATTCACCCCATGCGTAGGAGAACATCACGGCGGATCCAACCCCAGTGGTATAGCGGCACCCATGGCTGGAGCCAGGGCAGGTATCGTTATAAAGTGCACCAACAGAGTACTCACACGGGACTAGTGGCTGCGCAGTCACACACCTCTATATCACTTGAAGGGACATATTGTGTGGGGTTACTGGACACGGGGTGGGATCACCCGGTGGAAGGAGGTTGCGTCCTGCGAGACGCCGTAGTTAGTGTCTCCTCTAGAGAGGGACACTGTAACAGGGGAGTAATCCTTGTTCAAGTAATGTGCCTTTAATCTAGCAGTGTGGTGGTTAACTGCTGGTAGTCAATTAATAAACACCACCTGCCTGATTTAGATTGCTTACAAAAGCCTGTCTGTTGAGACAGGAAGTGACTCCTTAGCTCACGTGTGAGCTGAACTTTGGAGACAGAGCAGAGGTTCATGAGTCTCCCAGGAGAGACTGACCAAGAGAACACAGATCTCTGGAGCTGACCATGTCTTGAGCTCTGCCAGAAGACACAGCAGAGCTGTTTCCAAGACACAGGGGAAACTTCTAAACCTGAATGCTGACAAACCCTGAAGAAAAGGTAGCAACCAGGGACAGAGAAGATTTTCCCTCCAAACTACAAGGAACAGATAAGACTTTTATTACAAGACTTTTTATATCTGTTCATTTCATGCTATGTGTTTGCGGCTGGGAGACATGCTTAACTAAGGGAGTTGTGAATTGCATAGTATTTCACTAGAACCACTCCCAAGTGAATAGAAGCTGTGTTTCCCCCTTGTTTGGATGGTTTCCTGTTGTTAAGGAAAAGGCACAATAAAGCCTCGTTATAATTTCACCTTATAAAGTCTCCAATTGTGTACTTCTGTGAACGTCCGTCTACATATGGTGTCCGAAGTGGGACGAGAGGTCGTCTTTGAAGTTAGAAAGGACCGGAGATTTTTTATGTGAAATTTTTTTTAATGCTTTTTGCCTACAAACAGTCTGAGCAACTTAAAAAAAAAAAAAAAAAAATCTCATGCAGCAGAGATCAGAGTTAAAGTGATACACACCACTGAAACTTACACTGCACTGAAACTTACAAAACCACAGATGGACTCTTTTCCCAATCCCAAGAGGAGAGAGACTGCTGAAACAGCTAAACCTTATTTGCCTATCACAAAGTGTAATATGGTCATTGAAATAGGGGTTTTGCCTTCCAGTCACAGTCAGGGTTCAATAAGTGAGTCAGCCCTTAAAAAGGGATAGGTGTTTGTTGTTTTCAAAAGTTTCGCTGAAGCAGTGAATACAGATGGTGACCCACGAGCGGTACTGATTTTGCAAATAAAGGTTGCCACACCGCATAGGGCTACCAGTTGTGAATGGAGTATATGCAGAAAAGTGTGAAAATTGATACAAGACTGTGCTGAAGCAGGGGAATTTTTAGCAAACAAATGCTGAGCGTAAAATTGCCCTAGAGGGGAAAAAGGGATTGCTGAACTGTGTAAAAGGTATTCCAAAGCCAATTGCTGAGTGTTGAGTCACCCTGCCGGGAATGAAAGAAATAGTCCACTGCAAAGAATGTTTTTTTTCTGCAAGTCAAAAAGTCTGCCTATATATATCTTGGGAGCAAAACAGACACCCAAAGTGTGAAGTGTGAATGCCATAAAACCTAAAGATGAGACTGAAAATTACTGAACTCAAGCAGAAAACCAAATTCTGTTGCTGAAGCGGAGGGATTGCACCTAGCAAGTAAATGATGTAAAGCAAACAGAAGTTTTTACCTAGCAACCACACATTCAGCATACCTAATGAGAGATTATACCTAGCAAGTAAATGGTGTAAAGCAAATAGATGTTTTTACCTAGCAACTGCACATCTTGAATACCTGATAAGAGAAAATGCATGCACAGTACTGCTGATATTGTAAAAAAAATTACACAAGAAAGAAAAGTCTACAGAGATGCCTGTGAGAGCTACGACCTCTACAAGCAAAATATGTCCACCTGTAGGACTACCTCAATTGGGGGTTCTAGCAAATACAGTGGCAACAGCTGCAATAGCGCCTCCTGAGGTCAGGAAGAAAATTACACCCGATAGCCTAAAAATGGAGGACAAGATGCAGCGTTCCTGTAATGAACCCTACCCCACGGAAGAGTGGCCCTTCCAGTCCAATAAAGAGGAAGACATCTCTTACGGGGAATCCGAACCGAGTCACACCCACAAAACACCCCAAGAATGGTGGGGGTGCCTGAACTCGGCATGAACAGAAAAGACCCTTCTCTTTGATGACGAATATGATCAGCAGGAGACAGAGCGGGAGCAGTGGATCACCGAATATTTCCGTCAGCTATTACAGTTGCAAGAAAAGCCGGGTGGATCCAGTGACGCTGCTAAAATTTAAAATAAAGGAGACCCCAGTATTCCTGATGGGACGGAGTCATCCAAAACAAAAAGGCGGAAAAAGAAAAGCGGTTCTTCACTTACCGTGGAAGGAACAGACACATCCGCAGATCCTGTGGAGGAAAAGGGAGACCGAGTTGCCCTGCAGCCTAGAGAAAATGGTGAATTTTCGCGGATAACTGAATATCCAGAGGGCCCAAGGCAGAAATCGTGTACCCCAAAGAAGTGTCTGTCCGGTGCCAACAGTGAGGAACCCTCAACCAGTCATCCCAGGGAAGCAGAGCCAGAACCAGTGAGTGACGATCCCTTGACCAGCCCTTGAGACACCCTGAAAATTGCCAGGCGTGACTGTGATCTACTTCGAGAACAATTGAAACTTGAGAGAGCAGATAATGCTGAGTTACAGATGACGGTGCTTGCAATGTACTCTAAATCTGGGAAAGAATTGGACAATCTCAAGACTGAGCTAGATACTGCAAATGCTACTATTTCCGCCATGGATGAAAAGCAGAGCCAATCTGATAAAATGGTGGCTACGCTAAAGCGGAAGTATGAGGAGGCACTGAAGCAGATGACAGTCTTCCAGCAAGAGGTTCACACTCTTCGCATAGAGCTGAATGCCTCACATCATGAGACCAACAGCTGCCGCACAGACCTGGAAGTTTCCAGAAAGGAACTACACAGTCTCACTGAGGAGCTGGACATTTCTAAAGAAAAGATTGTCAATCTTAATACAAATCTCCAAGTCTCCCAGAAGGAGCTTCAGACCCTTAACCTAGAGAAGGATGTCTCACGCCCGGAGACTGTCAGTCTCAAAGCAGATGTGTGTAAATGGAAGGAGTACTGCAAAGAGGCCCTGAATAGTACAGAGACTGAAAAAGGAGATGTGAGGACTCGGGGGTCACGTCGGTCGCAGCATGACCTCCCCTCACCTCTGTCCACTCCCGCGGCTGTGCGGCTCCCTCCTCGCCCGGCCTCCCTGCTGAGGTGACTTCCCCGTCCTCCCCGTCGGGCTGCTGCTGCCCCGCACAGGGCTGGTGCTCGGCTGCCTGCCGTTGCTTCTGCGCGCGCAGCCCCTGCTGTTACGGAACACATTCCAGCACCAGCTAATTTATTCACTGCTCTTGCAGTGAAGCCACACCTCCCTCCCACACGCTGGTTACTAGTTAACCCTAAACCTTATCACCTGGCAGCCTATTATGGAAACCAATCCTGGACTGCTCCTAGGGCTCCTCCAGGCCTGCCTCCGTTAACCATTGGTCAGCCACAGTACTTAATGCCTGTTCTGCCTCTCTCACATCGCTCGACACAGTCTCTGCTACAGACGTCTATTCTGGCTCTCCCTTTGTCTTTGTGCATTCAGGTTACGACCCGGCTTGGCGGATGAACTTACCTGGCTCTGGATCCCGGCTCCCTCTTGACCCTGCAGCTTCTTCCATCCCTCAACCTCAGCTTGGACCTCGACCTTCCGGATCTCTCTCTCCCCGACTTTTGGCTAACGGCAAACACTTCGCTTCTTCAGTACCGGTACCGGCAAGTATTGCTACACCTGTTCACACCTGGCCTGGCAACGCCAAAACACCACACTCCGGACATGCTCCTTCTGCTGCGGGTGCGTGCACATATACATCCCCACCTCAGTATAAGGGATGAGTCTGGTCTGCGGGCAGCACTGGCGTAACATTATGTCGAGCCCACAAGACGCAGACCAGACTGACATGGCCTCCATGATGATGGCCATGTATCAACAAGTCCAGGCCCTAACTGACCAAATGGCTCTCCTCACTCAACAGGTACAGGACGTTTCTTTTCAGGCACCACCTGGGACCGCACCGCCACTGTCGCCAGAACCGGGTACTGCCGCGACTTCCGGCCCGAAGATCCCGGCACCTAAACCGTATGCAGGGGATCCACACGCCTGTCGTGGTTTTCTCAATCAGTGCGAGATCCAGTTTGAGATGGCTCCACAGCAGTACTCCACTGGTCGCAAGAAAGTGGCATATGTGTACAGCCTGCTTACAGGGAAAGCACTGGCATGGGCCTCCCCAAATGGGAGCTCTGTCCTGATATCACCCGTGATTACGCAGCCTTTAGACGAGACTTTCAACAGGTCTTCGATACCCCCGCACACCAAGAAATTGCCTCTGACTCTTTGCTTGAACTTTCCCAGGGACGTCTTTCCGTGGCCCAGTACGCCTTGGAGTTCAGGACCATAGCAGCTGAGACACGATGGGGCCAGGAGGCTTTAGTCTCAGTCTTCTGGCGAGGCTTAACGGATTCCGTCAAGGACGAGCTCGCCTCACAACCCAGGCCAGGGCTTCTGGAGGAACTCATCTCCCAGGCCAATCGAGTGAATCAGCGTCTTCAGGTACGTCGCCTCCAACGCCAGCTTCCCCGATTTACACCCTTCCATGCTCCTTCTCCAAGATTCTCTCCAACCACAGGACCTGCCGTCACCCCACTACCTGCTTTGGAGGCTCCGGAGCCGATGCAACTTGGAGTCCAGCGTTCCCGGACACCAATACAGCAAGCTCGCCAAGTCGGTGGATTATGTTATTACTGCGGATCCTCCGAGCATCTGATCCGTGAATGTCCACTACGCCCGGGAAACGACCAAACCCAGTGAGTACGAAGGGGCTCTCCCTGGGTGCTAAATCTCCTTGTCCCCTTTCAAGGAAGGAACTTCCCAAGAAATTGACCATTCCTGTCTCTCTCTCGGGTCCTACCTTCCGTACCTCCACTGCGGCATTTATCGATTCCGGTGCGGGAGGAAATTTCATGGACCAAGCCTTCTCTGAAAAGAACCAGATTCCACTCGTTAGGAAGAAGTCTCCCGTTGCCTTGGTCGGGATTGATGAGCGTCCGCTCACCCCGGCATATATTTCCTTGGAGACTTGCCCCATCAACCTTTCCTCTCATTCACACAAGGAGACCTTGGCTTTTGATGTAATCCACGCCCCTGGAACTCCGGTCACTCTCGGCTTACCCTGGTTACAGAAGCACAATCCTCTCATCAACTGGACATCCCAAGATCCTATTGCTTGGAGGTCGAGGTCGGAGGAGCCGTTTCCACCAGCCGTACTTCCGCCTCGACTGCTGGCCAATGCATCCAACCCTAGGGGAGGATTGCCCGCTCCGTATGCTGCTTTTCTGGATGTCTTCTGCAAAACCCAATCCGAACAACTACCTCCTCACAGATCTTACGATTGTCCTATAGACTTGGTACCTGGATACACATCGCCCAAATCCAAATCCCAGCCCCTCTCTCTTCCTGAGACGGAAGCCATGAACGAATATATCCATGAGAACCTTAAACGGGGCTTTATTCGCCACTCCAATTCACCCGCAGGAGCTGGATTCTTCTTCATCAAGAAAAAGGACGGTACTCTCAGACCGTGTATTGATTACCGGGGACTGAACTGCATCATGGTAAAGAACCGTTACCCACTTCTTCTCATTTCTGAATTATTCGACAGACTTCAAGGTGCTAACGTGTTCTCCAAGCTTGACCTTTGCGGGGCGTATAATCTCATTCGCATCCGGGAGGGCGACGAATGGAAGACTGCCTTCAACACCCGTAGCGGCTACTACGAGTATCTCGTGATGCCTTTCGAATTATGCAACGCTTCCGCGGTTTTTCAGGAATTTATCAACAACGTCTTTCGGGATGTCCTTAATCAGTTTGTTATTGTTTATTTGGATGACATCCTTATCTTTTCCAAGAATCTACAGGACCATATCATCCATATTAAGTTTGTACTCTCCCGTCTCCGAGAGAACCGTTTGTTTGCCAAGATGGAGAAATGTCTCTTTCACCAGTCTACCACCTCTTTTCTGGGATATATTATTTCCAACATGGGATTGGCCATGGATCCTGAGAAACTTAAAGCCATAATTGATTGACCGCAACCTAACTCCCTCAAGTCTATTCAGCGGTTCCTAGGCTTTTCCAATTATTACCGGAAGTTTATTCGTAACTTCTCCACAATCATCGCCCCGATCACAGCACTGACCCAAAAAGGAGCTGATCCTTCGTCTTGGTCTCCTGAGGCAGTCATAGCTTTTGGAACACTAAAACAAGCTTTTGTCTCAGCTCCCATTCTTTGACACCCGGACACCAATTTTTCTTTCACCCTAGAGGTAGACGCTTCAGACTGCGGGGCCGGCGCTGTCCTATCCCAAAAGTTTTCTCCCCAGGATAAACTTCACCCTTGCGGTTTTTTCTCGAAGAATTTTCCCCAGTTGAGAGGAACTATGATATGGGCAATAGAGAACTTTTGGCCGTCAAGTTGGCACTTCAGGAATGGAGACATCTGTTGGAGGGGTCAAAAGAGCCGTTCATTATTCTCACGGACCACAAAAATCTTTTATACATTGAGAATGCCCGTCGCTTAGGCCCCCGCCAAGCTCGCTGGTCGTTATTTTTCTCCAGGTTTAATTTAATTTTGTCTTACATTCCCGGCACTAAAAATGTCAAGGCGGATGCTCTCTCTAGACAATATTCTTCTGATGCGAGACCAGAGAAAACTTCAGAGTCTATCCTTCCCAAACAACAAACCCTCGCGGTCGCTACATTCAAAAATCTTGAGAGGATCATCAAGTCTCAAAGCCACCTTCCTAGCGATATTGAGATCCCGAAAGATACCTTATACGTGGAGGCCAAGTTTATTCCGGAGATTCTGGAATGGGGACATGCTTCCCGTTTGGCAGGACACCCAGGCTACAAGAAGACTTTGGATCTCATCCGTCGTACCTTTTGGTGGCCCAATATGGCCAAATCTATTCTTGAGTTTACCCGGGCCTGTCCGGTATGTGCACGCAACAAGATTCCTCGCCAGAGACCCCATGGTCTTCTTTTGCCCTTATCCATCCCGGAACGCCCCTGGTCCCACATATCCATGGATTTTATTGTCAAATTGCCTAGGTCGAATGGCATGAACACTATTCTAGTAGTCGTGGATCGGTTTTCCAAGATGGCACACTTTATTCCTCTCAAAGGATTACCCTCCTCACCCGCCCCAGCCGATATTTTCTCCAAAGAAATTTTCCGGATCCATGGCATACCCACGTCCATCGTATCGGATCATGGCTCTCAATTTGTTTCCAGATTCTGGAGATCCTTCACAAGAAGACTGGGCATTGCTTCCTCCTTCTCTTCGGGTTATCACTCTCAGTCTAATGGACAGACCGAGAGGGTCAATCAATCTCTCGAGAAGTATTTAAGGTGCTTCGTCTCTGACTCCCAGGATGACTGGACGGAATTGCTTTCCTGGGCTGAGTATGCCTTTAATTCCACCAGGAATGAATCCACTGGGGAGACACCTTTCTTTATTAATTACGACTACCACCCGGCTTGCCTACCTATTTCCAAGATCTCCTCTGGAGTTCCAGCTGTGGATGAACACATCTCCCTCCTACAGGACTCTTGGGCCAGAATTCAATCTGCACTTCAAAGGGCCTCCCTGTCTTCTAAAGTGCAGGCTGACTGCCGTCGTCGACCTGTACCCAACTACAAACCAGGGGACAAGGTTTGGTTGTCTACTAGAAATATCCGCCTCAAAACCCCTTCCCACAAATTGGCTCCTACGTTTCTGGGGCCATTTCCTATCATGGAGCAGGTCAACCCGGTGGCTTTCCGTCTTCAACTACCCCCAAGCATGCAAATTCCTAATGTTTTCCATACATCACTTCTCAAACCGTTCATCTCTAGCCCTCTGTTCCCGGACCACACTCTTAAACCAGATCCTGTGATCATACAGGGCAACGAAGAGTACGAGGTCCAGACCATACTAGATTCCCGTCTCTCCAGAGGGAAAGTCAATTTCTTGGTTCATTGGAAGGGTTTCGGACCCGAGGAGAGTCCTTGGGTACCTCTTAGTGACATCCACGCACCAGGACTTCTTAAACGCTTCTGGAAAAAGTTTCCATCCAAGCCATGGAAGGATCGTCCTGAGGCCGACCCTGAAGGGGGGGGTACTGTGAGGACTCGGGGGTCACGTCGGTCGCAGCGTGACCTCCAGTCACCTCTGTCCACTCCCGCGGCTGTGCGGCTCCCTCCTCGCCCGGCTTCCCTGCTGAGGGGACTTCCCCGTCCTCCCCGTCGGGCTGCTGCTGCCCCGCACAGGGCTGGTGCTCGGCTGCCTGCCGTTGCTTCTGCGCGCGCATCCCCTGCTGTTACAGAACACATTCCAGCACCAGCTAATTTATTCACTGCTCTTGCAGTGAAGCCACACCTCCCTCCCACACGCTGGTTACTAGTTAACCCTAAACCTTATCACCTGGCAGCCTATTATGGAAACCAATCCTGGACTGCTCCTAGGGTTCCTCCAGGCCTGCCTCCGTTAACCATTGGTCAGCCACAGTACTTAATGCCTGTTCTGCCTCTCTCACATCGCTCGACATAGTCTCTGCTACAGACGTCTATTCTGGTTCTCTCTTTGTCTTTGTGCATTCAGGTTACGACCCGGCTTGGTGGACGAACTTACCTGGCTCTGGATCCTGGCTCCCTCTTGACCCTGCAGTTTCTTCCATCCCTCGACCTCCAGATCTCTTTCTCCCCGACTTTTGGCTAACGGCAAACACTTCGCTTCTTCAGTACCGGTACCGGCAAGTATTGCTACACCTGTTCACACCTGGCCTGGCAACGCCAAAACACCACACTCCGGACACGCTCCTTCTGCTGCGGGTGCGTGCACATATACGTCCCCACCTCAGTATAAGGGACGAGTCTGGTCTGCGGGCAGCACCGGCGTAACAGGAGAACATTTAAGATTACAAAGAAAAAAATGTAAAACTCAAAGAATTTTTTTTTAATTTGACAAACGACGTCAAGGAAAAAAATGAAAAGCTGCACGAGCTTAAAGAAATAAATAGACTTTTGGAAGGTGAGAAGTTTGAAGCAGAGCACCGACTGCAGAACCAACTGCAAGGTCTGCGTACGCACCTCGAGAAGGCAGAGGAGAAGCAGCGAACTCTGCAGACTGTTAAAGAAATTCAAGTGCTGCAGGAACGTCTGATGACCCAGTATGTCCCCGCAAAGCAGCATGAGAAACTGAAGGCTACCCTGAGCATCACCAAAGCAACGCTAAAAGCCAAGCTTAGAACCCAGGTGACGCGGCACAAAAAGGAGGTCCAGAAACTGAAACAAGTAATTGTGGCCCAAGCAAAGAAGTTCATAGTGCTTCACAATGCAATAAAAATGTGGAAGCAAGCTCATAGAAAGCAAAGCATGCAGATAAATTCCCTGAGAAGAGACTTGCAAGACGCACTCAAAAAACAGGGATCTCTCGCGGATGAGATTACAGTCCTACAAGGACAAGTATTGACCCTGACTAAGCGTCAGTATCCCACAGCCTCAAAAACCCATGAAGACAAGGGTACAGTGAGAGCTGGGATTACCGCTCATCTGAAAGACAAGATGGCAAAATTTGAACCACCTAAACAAGCACTAGCAAAACCTTCAGCCACCCAGCAGGCAACAAAAGAAGGTACACGTGCTGAATTAAAACCAGAAGAATCCTTAGCTGATGAAGCTGAAAAGATGGGACATTCTCTGGAAGTGGGTGTGGAATTGCAACTTAATCTCAAAGAGGCTGAACTAGCAACCCCATTGAGTGGGAAAAGGGCAGAGAGACAGCTTCAAGAGCGGAAAACTCAAAGGGCTGTTTTTAAACGCTATGCAACTGCTGCCATACAGTATGCCTACAATAAGACGAGCACCCGACGCGAGGGAAATCTCATGACCGCGCACATGGAAAAAAGACTATACTTGGAAAGAGTCCTCCTCGAGCGACTGAGAGGTGCTGATCTCAAACACCTTCAGGAGGAGACACGAATAAACTGGAGAAAGGGCTCCAATCCCAGCAGAACTGAGGGTTCTCTTCCTCCATCCACTCTCATTCAAGTCACAGAGATATCTAGAATTAGAGTGGAAGGATGGGCTTTGGCCGTGGCAAGCCCGAGCATCCCACAAACAGGGGAGGTATGTAACAGGGGAGTAATCCCTGTTCAAGTAATGTGCCTTTAATCTAGCAGTGTGGTGGTTAACTACTGGTAGTCAATTAATAAACACCACCTGCCTGATTTAGATTGTTTACAAAAGCCTGTCTGTTGAGACAGGAAGTGACTCCTTAGCTCACGTGTGAGCTGAACGTTGGAGACAGAACAGAGGTTCTTGAGTCTCCCAGGAGAGACTGACCAAGTGAACACAGATCTCTGGAGCTGACCATGTCTTGAGCTCTGCCAGAAGACACAGCAGAGCTGCTTCCAAGACACAGGGGGAACTTCTAAACCTGAATGCTGACAAACCCTGAAGAAAAGGTAGCAACCAGGGACAGAGAAGATTTTCCCTCCAAACTACAAGGAACAGATAAGACTTTTATTAAAAGACTTTTTATATCTGTTAATTTCATGCTATGTGTTTGGGGCTGGGAGACATGCTTAACTAAGGGAGTTGTGAATTGCATAGTATTTCACTAGAACCACTCCCAGGTGAATAGAAGCTGTGTTTCCCCCTTGTTTGGATGGTTTCCTGATGTTAAGGAAAAGGCACAATAAAGCCTCGTTATAATTTCACATTATAAAGTCTCCAATTGTGTACCTCTGTGAACGTCCGTCTACAGACACCTGTTGATATCTATATGAATAAGTGCGTTTGCTATAGTAAAGTTATTGGTTGTTTTACATGCTGTGTGTGTGATATATATCCATTGTCCTGCGAGGACCACTCCCCCTCTGGTGGGAGCCATCACAGGTGGAGGCGCTGCACCGAGTACGAGGTTACTTGTATTATTAAACGTACCCCAGGCTCCCCGTGGCGGAGGCTTAGGCCCCCTGTGAGCCTAACAGGTAACGCACCACACCTGGTAACATTAGGTTCCCCGCCCACACACACTATATGCTATTGGGTGGGGGAATACCCATTACAAGAACATTGGCAGAGAGGTAGGCAGGATAATTACAAATAGTTGTGATAGTGTGGGAGAAACCCCATATCTGCATCACGTCCTCTTGTTTTGGTGTCAAAGAGTCTTATCATTCTGAGTTCAAATGTTTTCAGTTCTTGGGTGCGTTTAAACATTCCATAAAGGATTTTGATTTTTAAATAATTTGTGGAATGATCTGGTTGTGAGAAATGATGTCCCACTGGTGACCAGTATCTTCCTTCTTCATGGTGTTGTATATAGTGTCTGTGCATATTCATTCTGCCTTGAAGCTTTTGGCTGGTTTCGCATATGTAGCATCCTTGGTCACATTTGTTACATTAAATCATATATACAACATTCCTGGATGTGCAGCAGTATGATCCTTTAACATTGAATGTTCCATGGTTGTGACTGGCTGTGGGATCTTGGCATATATGTTTGCAGAGTTTGCAACGTGTGTTGTTGCCCGGTTTTGTGCCATTATCAGTGTCTTTAAGTTCGTTATGAAATTTTCTGTTGACTAATTTCTTCCCCAAACCTCCCATTCTTGCGTTCCGGCAACCACCTGTTTTTTTCCTGCTCTCCCAAACCCTGTTTTAGCCATAGATTGCTTTGGTAATCAGTATTGCCGACCTGAGGAAGAGAGGAGATCGCTCAAAAGCGTGTCCTATGACTTAAATTGTTAGTCCAAATAAAAAACGTATCACCTAATACTGAAGTACTCATTTATTCTGCACTTTCGCAACTGGATTACAGTAGCACAGCTATTTCCGTTAATATATATATATATATATATATATATATATATAATCACAATAATTGTTATTTAATACACATGTACACTATTTGCATATAAACTATTTATTTGAACACAAGTTCTGAGGTATCCATTGTTGCTCTATCACTCTTTTAATAATTATTACTTTGTTGTATATAATGATTATATGCATATGCTAAATGAACTTTACCATTGTTATAGAATGTAAGTTATGGTGAGTGGTGATTGGCTAGGCAGGGTATTTACTGTGAGGCTATGACTCTTATACAGTACGTGACCCCTCGATGAAGCACGTTCCGTGTGAAACGCGTAAAGGTCACATAACGTACCATTCACTGCAGCAGTCGGAAGCTAGGTCGGGTTTGAGACAGACACTTACCATTCTTTGGCTGCAATCCTCTCCAGAGATTAACATATGTGGATCTGCAATGCGTCTGCCATCTATCTCAGGCCTCCTCTGCGACTTTGGATGGTCTTTATCATCTTTTACTTTATTGTAAGTTTATGATGTAATGTTTTATATGTATAAATTGTTTTTCATTTTCAAATTGAATACAATTTACATTATTTACTGATTCCTAGTGCACTGTTTGTATTCTTTTTGGTTGGCATATACATTAAAGAGTTATTGCAGATCCTGTACTGTGCAAAGACAGGATATTATGTTCACTCATCCACAGCAACATGAATAATGTGCAGTACTAGCTAGCAAAATATATTTAATTAGCTGCTTGGGAATTCTTAGACACCAATCTCATCCCTCCCCTCCTCTCTCTCACCCTCTTCTCTCCTCCCCATCATCTCACTCTCCCTCTCCCGTCACTTTCCCTTAATACCTTATGATGTCCCCAATTCTTCCTGCCTCTCACTCCTTCTCCAGCATTCTTACTTTTTTCCCACTGCCAACTGACTTCCTCTCTTTCTTTGTCTGGTTTCTGTGTAAGCTTTATAGCTATCTGACTCTCCTTATTGAATACCAGACTATGTGCATTATGATGTCACCAGTATGATGTCACGTGCCAGATACATAGCCTCACAGGTACAACACTTGGTGACTGAGTTGCTTGAGAAAGTGTAATAACGCATAGAATGAAAAATTAAATGTATCCAATTGTACCCAAACATAGACAAATACCTGCTCCTTGATCTCAGGAACCATAATGCAAAATTTTGTTACGACATCTTAAAAGGCGTCCAAATGCATAGCGAATAGACAACCAATTTCCCAAAATATATAATAGATAAGGTTGCCTGTGACCTGTGTTGATTTTGTCTGTCCCGTCATCAAACTGAGCTGTGTCCCTCCATCTCTCAACCTTGTAGTTCATGCATCCACTCTGATATACAAATAGGCCAGAAAATCATACAGTACTTAAATCTATCTAATTATAGCTTATTGTATTAGGCTATGTGTTGAATAGCCTAAACCTATAGTGTAATGCACGTACTATGGTGTAATGGTAAGCATGCTGGACTTTGAATCTACAGTAGCAAGTTTAAAATCTCGGTGAGACCTACTTTTCTCTTATAGCTGTACTGCTTCTTTGCAAATTCTTGTGGTTTTTTTTCCTCCAAAATCTATTGATCTGTGGTCTGAGATTCAGGTTTCTAAAATACAGTGTGTATTCACGGTTGTATCCACTAGACAAAAATACTTGTCCGTTTAGCACAATATAGTTTGCAGGAGAAGCCTGTAGAAAGTTGTGGCACCTTCAGCAGATGAAGTCAGTTTTCTTTTGGGTGAACACAGTCCGGCCATATTGCTTTTTATTTAACAAAAATGACAACATTGAAAACAACTGATACTGTATGTCTCTAACCTGATATGTGGTTTGTAAGAGGTCAGACTACTGGGGATCAGTTTTTTGGACCCCCCACAGCTCAGGTAATGTCGAATAAAAAATGGATTTGAGGGAAGATTATTGTTTTTAAGATCTGCTCCTAAAAGAACATGCTTTGTTTTATAGAAGCATTTTTATTTTGTTTTAGTAGGTATGAAACAGGGGTCTCTGGGACTGAATCACATTAGTTTCAGTTCTGGGGACCCCCTGCTTCCTGAGATACTTACAGTACCTCTGTAAGTGCAGCCTTGTCCAAAATGTTTGGCAAAATGTGGAGTCCTTTACTATGGGCTTATTCTACATCCGCCGAAGCAGCTGATTGGACTGTCTTTGCCTGAAATTCCCCATTGACTTAAATGGGGAAATTCATCCCGAGGCCGCCAAATCGGCCTCTTTAGCGGATTCAGAAGAAACCCCTTTAGCCTAAGGCCTCGGACATGGTCAAAAAGACCGTGCTGAGGTGCGCTGAGGGGAAACAGCGGCTTTAGACGGCGTTTCCGCACGTTTCCGCAGGCGTGCGGAGGCGTGTGGAATTTCAGCCGTCAGACAACTTTTAGATTTCCTGCTGAGGGAAGCGCAGGGCCGGTCACGTGACTGCCAGAAGCCAATGGCAGTCCGTGACGTCGGCGCCGTGACGTGGTGCGCTAGCCCCGCCTCCAGGCCCGCCTCCCGAAAGCCTCCCACCCGGCACACAAGCGCGCTCGCTGACGCTCATACAGGGACAAGAAAAATCTCCTGCTTGAGTAGGTGAGCATGAGCGTCAGCGCTGCCCAGCGCTCTTCACTACACTATGTCCCAGGCCTTAAGGTGCTGGAGAGCCACAGCCCCTCCGGCACTTCACAATCACGTGACCGCGCATCACTGATGACAGCGGTCAGATCGCGTTCAGCGCTCCACATGAACAGAGGATTTTATCTCCCCTAGAAAATGAGCAAATTGCATATGACATAACTGCTACATCTTGGGACACCCAAATGGTTAAAGCAGCAGTCCCATCTAAAATGTGTTTTACACTTACCTGAACCAGGGGGTGCCCCTGGGGTCAGCTGTGGTTCTCCCAACATCTGGGAACCCTCCAGTTCCCAAAATATTTGTAGCTTTTTGTGCCGGTTTTGACAGAAAAAACATACAAAGATGGCTACAAGCTTGTGGCACACGTGGTCACCAATAGAAAGAGATAAGTTTGCGGCTTTCTGAAATCTGACCCATTTAACCAATTTCTGTGTCCCATTTAGGAATTTTGTCAAGATTGTGGTATGTAACTTCTAGTCAAACTCGATCCCAGTGTGCTTTGGGAGAGGACGTAAGGTGTTGTACGTCTGAGGCATCCAAAGTCACAGAACTTAGGTAGGAAACGGTTCCCAGGACTGATCACTGACTTTTTATTCCTGCAGGCTGTTGCTATGGTAGTCATTTTATTAATATTGATTACAATTCAGTGTTTTTCTTAATAAATGGGTGCCTGATGTTATCTAGAGTATTTTGCACCCTACTCTGAGATAAGCTTTACTACTTGTTCTTTGGGTACATTTCTTTAGTAAAATCTAACATTAACTTAACAATATGCCCTCCTCCTCTAAAGTGCTGACTTCTTTCTGAAATCGGACTTCTTTCATAACAATACTGTATCAGAGCAATTTCCATTCCCAAGTTTGCTAGTGACAATGCAATATTAAACAGATATTTCAGGATAAAAGGATTGGCTCTTCAAGGTGAAACATGCATTTTTTTTTATAGTCATCATTCATAATTTGGGTTGAATTGTTATGGGCTGTATATCACGGTTATGTACACTTCCCCTGACAGGCCTATCTCATGCCGGTGTGCAATAATTTCTCATGATTGTAATAAAGCAGTGATTCTCTATTCTCTAACTAGATCCATACATTTACGAATGCACAGAAATGCTCTGGGGATTTAATTCACTAAACAGCTGTAAGTTAGGAAATACTACACCAGGTTCATATGTGCAATACGTTATCAGCCACATGAATTTGTCTTATTGTAGTAACATACTTACTGAAGAAAATTAATGTTTTATCTAACGTAATCACTCTGGTCTATTAGGAGAGTAATAGAAATGTAATGTTTTCAGCAATCCAATTATATCTTTCATGTTATGTGCTAAATTCTAAAAATATCATGAACAGGGAACCAAGGTTAGGACAGGATGTCTGTCAGTACATTGCATCATATCTTTATTGAAATAAGAATATGTCTAAAAAAAATCATTTATTTTGGTAAAGTGTCTTGCTTATGATTGTCTTCTGCTCTGGACCATGTCATAACACTTCCCTTCTGTCCCACTCCTAATTTATATTCTATACCCCTGTCCGCCAATTCCTGCTTCATATTATTGTTACTACAACAAAACGACAAACCGCTCAGCCAAAATACAATTACATTTAATTTCATTGTATGCATATTATTGTTACCATATTGAAAAAGATAAAAGAATAGTAAAGATAGACACAGACGGATATATAATATGGTTCCGTGGTTTTGTTGGTAGTACTGGTCTTTTTAATCCAGTGATCTGAGTTTACATGTCAAACGGGTCTGTTTTTTCTTCATGTGGCATAAATATTCATGTGCGTGGACACTGACATTGGACATAAAATAGGTACATTCTGGGTGTGCAAGCCTGGTACTGAAAGGTTAACATTGCTAAAGAGGTTAACATAGAAGTCTGCACTTGTCACACAAGCCATGATTTCTGCAGAAGTCTTCATTTGTCACACAAGTGAAATGCTTTGTGATAACCCCTAAACCACACAGTTGTTTTTCTCCTCTTCAGAGTCAACCGTTAATAAGAATAAAATAAGTTGCAAATAATATGACCATGTATGGCGAAAGCTGAAGGCAGAAAAAAAAAGATGAGATGACGTATGAGTGATGTGGGAGTGACATAGACAACTTAAAAACATATAATATAAATATGTTCTAGGGCGTTGGTTTCTTTGTATTATGTGTAGCCCTGGTAAGAAATAGGGCTATGTGTCTATCCTCCTACTGGTATAAGCCCTTCTAAGGGCAGGCTGTCAGTAGTTAACATGGGTTTCCCCCACATCAAGCCCTGCTTTGAGTGGTGAAGGTAGACCACCTGACTCTGTGTCTAAGGCACGAGACATAGGGGAGGGGTCTGCTGACATCATGAGGGGCAGGGCTGTGTCAATTTAGTTTGCCTGTTCCTGTCAGTGACAGTTAGTTGAGTTCTGGTCTGTCCTGGGTTCAGAGCTGAGCAGAGACAGTGTGTGAGCTAGCTAGGTGCCTGAGGAGTAGGGCCTAGTTAGCAATAGGTGGACCAGTGCCTCTCACCCTGCCTAGGGGGTAAGGGAAGAGCTAGCCCCACCCTGAGCACCCGCGGCTTAGGGTGGTGGCAGGGACACAGTGAGTACCCAGAGACCATCCTGAGGGTGTGCAGTCTGGAGGGAGAGAAGACCCTGTACCTGTTACCAGCATGTTGCTGTGATTGCTGCTGCTGCTGCTGTGTGATGTGTGCTGTGTGCTGCTGATAATAAAGAGAGCTGCTGCTACTTTGATAAAGACTGACTGAGACTGGAATCTCTCATCCCTGTGTGGGAGTTCTCTGTAAGGGTTCCACCCCATATCCCTGGGGCTTCACAGAGATGGAGGCGTTGCACCATTGAGGTCAGATGAAGGCATTCACCCCAGAGACCTGGTCCTGTCCTCCCCCACACCATCGCGGGAGACTCAGGCCCTCCTGTTGCCAGCAGGTATGCACCACCTAGACATATGTAGCCAGACCTTAGTACACCCTAGGGGGTCTGATCTGCGACCGAGGGGGGGGGGGGTCTGAGGGTAACATATGTGATATCAGAAAGGACTACTCAAGTGTCTGGGGTGGTCCCATCTGACTTATTACCTGTTATTGTTACCATTGAATAAAATTACAATTCTTACATCTGGAGGTGAAGAGTAGGCTATGGACAAACCCCCATTTGCTCATCGATCCTGAGTGTAGATAAGTAGCAATGGAACGGTGAACTGGTAAATTATCAGAGAAAGCGGTGTGGATGTAGCTATTAGTAGGTAAGCCCAAACACTGGAGGTGAATGCCGGGTGGGCAAATGAAAGACACACACACATACACACACACACATAGAGACACAGAGAGACATAGACACAGAGAGAGATACACAGACACACACACACAGAGACACACACACATACACAGAGACACACACAGACACAGAGAGAGACACAGCTACCTCTGCCCCTCCTGCAGTTCAGACGGGGATTTTTGGGGGTGGAGCTTTTGGGTTCTGGGCAGTATGAATTTTGTGTCTCTTGTCCTCTGTGATGTTATGTGGTTTTCTGGGTTTTATGTAAGGGAATGGTCGATATTTTGTAATAAATTATATTATTCAAGCAATGAGGTAGTAATAAAGAACAATCAAGTATTTTCGCTATACTTACCCCACCCTGTCTAATATTAGAAAACTCCTGGAAATAGGGTGAGGTAGAGATGGGGCCTCTGGCGACTAAGTGACTAGCAGTTACTAAAAACATATGGGGATATCTTACAAGAAGAAGTAGCCAGTGGGAATCAAACCAATTTTCAAATAATATTAATATAACAGGTGTTGGTCTGTAATAAAAAGTACATCACCCAAATATATCACCTTACACATACTACGGCTATTAGTAAATTTTCGCCCAAGAAGGGATTGCCCTTTTAAGTATATATTGAAGTAAAGGGAAGTAGGCAAGTGATACACATGCATACTGATGTAAACAACATGAAATCAGTCTGTATGTCACCTATAATCCTTATGGGATGATAAAACAAGAATATATATTTTTAGAGCAGTTAAGAATTCTATAAAGAGAACTGTAATGGCTCATTAATACTATTGAATAATTATGAACTGCTAAAAATTGATATTCAACTTTGATCTTTTTCAGATAATCCTTTGAATGCATGGAAAAATTTTATTTGGACAGACAACGTTTTTGGGCCACGGCTTTTATGTTCAACCATGATCTGTGGATCTTATGTTTATTTCATTTAAATACAGTTCAAATAACAGAATGTCACATATATGTTGCTAATGCATTAACATTTTTTAGAACATTTCTATTGAGTTTTGTTAGTCAAATACATATATATTATATATATTTATATTATGAGTAGCCTATAGCGGCAATTTGATTGGGAGAAAATGTGAGTGTATGTTAGAGAGCCGTACCTTTTCTGGAGCGGCCCCCTCTTGTAGCGTCACGTCATCATGGCGGCCCAATGTCAAATGATGCCGCAATGTAACATGACACCCTATGTAACTGCCACTCATATAAATTTTACCTCAGTATCTGGCCCTCAGATCTATTTTACCTCAGTAATTGCCCCATCATTTCTATTTTACCATAGTAATTGCCCTTAATACCTATTTTAACTCACTAACTGCCCAAAATATACATTTTACCTCAGAATCTGCCCCCTCATATTTATTTTACCTCAGTAACTGCCCCACATATCCATTTTACCTCATTAACTGCCCCTCGCATCTATCTTACCTTGGTAACTGTCCCTTGCTGTCAGGAGCCAATTGCCTGTTGTACAGAGTGAGCAGAGCGAGGAAACCCTGAGTGAGGAGCAGAGGATGTGCAGTCCGGACGGATCCATCGGAAATCAGGTCCGGGGGGGGGGGGGGGGTCTGTGGAGGAAGAGGTAGAGCTGAGTTGAGGAAGAGGTAGAGAATGATCAAACTTCTGAAGAGGGGGGGGGGGAGAGACCACAGGGTAGAAGGAGCCAGGGCCACAGGTCAAAGAGGAACGAGAATAAGTGCCAGTAGAATCAGTTCTATACTCTCACCCTGCCCTACAATAGAGACTAGGCCACCCATGAGATTGACATATGATTCTCCCGGGGTATCTACTCAAATCCTGGCGACTAGTGTAGCTAAATGGTTGGCCTCCACGATGTATGACCCAGGTGAACCTTGGAGATGTGGTTCCTGGTTGTGTACCTATGACACACTATGTGGGAATTGCCTGTATATACCATCAATATACTGTATGAAGAAAAGTAAACCCAGTTGTGGTCACTCTGTCCCCTGAGTGGGTGTATTATGACATTATTAAAAATAACTTTATTAGATTAATCATTAAAATATATACATGATAAAACAACGACGCTAAACTATATCCTTCAACTTCTGTGGTGAATGTTAGGATATTAAATCAATAAGGTTGTTATTATTTATAAATACTAAACAACCTCTGGTACAGTGACCAATAGTGAAAAATAGATATCCCTTTAGTATATATCGGGATTTCAGATGTATAAACACCCACCATAGTCATCCTGTTAGCCAATGTTTGTCTACATATATAAACCCTGGTTGAATCCAAAAGTGATATCTATATGTATATCCACTCTAATAAATGGTATTATATATGAGACATACTGTAAATTCAAGGCAACTAGTTATGGGTACTAATAAAATGATAGGACAAATTACCTATAGCCTGTATTATGTACCAAGATGTACAGTGCAGGGAGGCGTCTTAGATATTACAAACAAATCTTCATAATGTGAGTGACACGTAAGTCAGCAATAAAGGTGAACCACCCTGTTGTTGATGCAGTTCTTTCAGGGTTACTATGGTCCATATTCACGTACCTTGCAAAAATCCCTCAGTTGATAGATATCCGGCATATAAAATACTAATCTACTTATACATTTTATTCATTTAACTGGTGGAAAAAATGACATTCAAATATAAAATCATGTGGATGTTGTCTGTGGTCTCCTGACATTTAAGGCTACTGCTTGTGATTCCTTCATTCCCTACCTATAAAGTGCTATTACTTATAAGAAACGTCTCCGGCTGTGTTGTCTGACAAATATAGAGAAATAAATAGCGGTTACATTTATATTAAGTTATTTCAGGAAGGACTACTCTAGTGTTTGGAGTGGTCCAATCAAGCTTATTACCTGTTAATGTTACCAGTGAATAAAACAACTACTCTTACATCCAACATCTGAGGCTGATTGAAGAGGTTTCAAATCATCTTTTCCTACACTTTATATAAAACGTTACTGTGCTTTCAGATTCATTTGTTGCTCTAATTCTGCTAGAGACTATAATGGAAATGTATGCAATTTTATTTGTGTAATGTTGTTTCCCCTACCCGGTGGGAGATTTGGCCATTACTGGTTGTGTGGTGCATGATACCTGCTGGTAACAGGAGGGCTGAGTCGTCCGCCGGTGGTAGTGGGGACACAGGACCAGGTTTCTGGGGTTCATACCCCACATATCTCTTTAGCAGTGCAGCGCCTCCATCTGCCGTAGCCTCCAGGGACTGAAGGTGATCTCCCATGGTAGAACTTATTACCTCTCCCCCATTAAGGTCACACACCAGGCAAGAGGTATAACAACAGGAACAGGTTTATTACTCTTCTGTACAGTTACAGGAACAAGGCAGGTTCTGCCCAATGCAGTCTCACAGCTATTCACCAGATGATGGTCCTTAGACCATCACTACAGGCCAAGGGCACCCGCAGCCGTCCTAGCTCTTCCCACCTCTCTAGCAAAGGCAGAGGTATGGTCCACACTCACTCTCCCCCATGGAGGAAAGAGGACCAGAGAAGGCCCAATCTCAGCCTTTCCACTGTGTGAACTGCCTTCCTCAGTGGGGAAGCACAACCCTACAAATCTGGGGTGGTACTGCCCTTAAGTACAGCCAGGAGGAGGGCACCAGGTCTGGCTCATGATTGGTCATGCCCAGGCCTGATGTTACCGCCACCCGCTGTCACTCAAGTGCAGCTCCTTGGATGGGAAAAACCCCATATCAACTACTGGCAACCTGATTGTACCAGGGTTTACTTCCAGCCCAAGGGCAGAATAGTAGCCATCAGGTGACCTGGCTACATTTAGCCCCAATAGAAGTGAAAAACATACTTCTCTGTAACACAGCATTAGCAAAAGTCACTTAAAAGTGGACCTCATTTACAACTCAAAACACTGAGTATAGTAATAGTATGTACTTTTATGATACATATTATTTTTCAAGAATGAGACAATAAATGGTAAAAAAAAGCAAACAAGCAGGTTTTGGTGATGCCATTTTATGTGAAGATACAAGAAAACAGGATAGATGTTACGGAAGACAATGACTTATGCATGTGACGTAATCACTCTACTCCTTGCAATGTCAGATTCACAACTAAGCCAGCAAGTCATACTTAAATGTGCCTAATTATATGTCACTTTGTTATGTGTTGAACAGCCTACACATACATATTATGTCAGGTTCCATGGTGTAATGGTTAGCACTCTGGACTTTGAATCCAGCGATCCGAGTTCAAATCTCGGTGGAACCTATGTTTTTACTTCTACTTAAAGCACTGTACTTTACTTCTTCTTAAATCTGTACTTTTTTTTACAAAATCCACTTACAGTATCTGTGGTCCGAGCTCCAGGTTGCCACTGGCCCAATATAGTTTACAGGGTCAGCCGCCCTCCGACAGCCTGTAGAAATCTGCGGCACCTTCAGTAGATGAAGTCCCAGTTTCCATTTGGGAGAAAGGCCATATTGCTTTTTATTTTAAAAAAAATGACGACATTGAAAATCACCGACCTGGTCCAAACCTGATTTGTGGTGCTACGGTGTCGGACTACTGACCCCCCAAAGTTCAGGCAATGTCAGTTTGTATTGTTTTTTGTAACTTCTTTTTTTATTTAGATTTTGAGACAAACATAGGGAAAGGGATACAGAAAGAGAAAAAAAAAGGGGGGGGGTAGGTACCACCACTTTAACAATTGGGTCCAAAAATACACAATTACATAACAGCAGCCACGCCATACATCTTAACTCCACAGATTACACAGAAATACCAGCTGTCAGAGAGAGAATACAATCCACATTCCGCAGTGAGTCAAAAATTCACCTATTTCCTCTAATGTGCCAGGGCTCGCAGACTTTATGGAATTTTCTAACAGAAGCTGTCAGTCTTTCCATAGATTGCACCTCATTCCCTCTCAAGATAATCTCTTTCCTGGAGGGGAACTACTGTAGGGCTTTTTCCAGGCCCCTGCGATTGCGCGTCTTGCCGCAGTCAGAATATGCACCAATAATTTGGATTTATTTTTGTTTAAATTATCTAGCGGTTTACCAAGAACCATTGTCACTGGATCTAGGGGGGTTCTTACCCCAAAAATTTCTCGCACCACATTTTTAACTATTCCCCAGAATCTCTGTATTTTGGGGCAAACCTACCAAATATGGGCCATATCTCTGTTTACGCCACAGCCCCTCCAACAAAGATTTATGGACACAGGGTAGATCTGCCTCAACCTCTGGGGTGCAAAATACGACCTGAACATAACCTTGTAAATATTATTTTTAGAGATTGTGCATAGTGATGTGTTCGTTGCATTGACCCAGATAGCTTGCCAGTTATCCCAAGGAATCTCTACCTTAAAATCCTGGGCCCATTTATCCATATAGCGGTTTGTGCAGGGGGCCTTATATTCCCAAGAAATAAGAACTTGGTATAGTGTTGAGATAAGACCCCACTGATAGCTTCTTTTTCTACATAGTTCAAATACAGAAGAATATCTCCCACATCTCTGACTTCCCTGACCTTCCAATCATCATATATACTAGAGAACCACGTGGTCCAAAATCTGGGTTATCAAAAATAGGGGTACATCTCGAAGGAGGTGAAGATAATTGGTAATAGTTTTTAACCTGTACCAAATTTTACAAGAAAATGTAATTACTGCCGAATCAAAAAGATCTGGTTTGGAACTCTTTATTGATCTATTATTCCACATAAGGGCCGGGAGAGCTGCAGAGCTATTAAATATATTCTCTAGATCTACCCACTGATATTGATTTTCTTGAGCGTGCCAAAAAACTATCTGTTTCAGGTGGGAGGCTTGATAATATTTTCTTATATCAGGGACCATCTATTTATAAAGAGAATGATAGTTTTTTTGTAAGAAAAATCCCTAAGTATTTCAATTTTACATTGTTCCAAATTTAATTTGATTAGTTTTACTTCAATATCTGATAGAGTCAAATTTAGAGCCTCTGAGTTAGCCGAATTAATTTTATAACCTGAGCACAAGCCAAACCTAGAGAGCTCATCTTGTAGGTTGGGAAGAGACTTTAGAGGGTTGGAGATTGTCAAAATAATATCATCAGCAAATAGAGATAGTTTAACATTTTCCTGACCAAACTTGATACCTTGAATATTAGAGTTTTCCCTCATTTTGATTACAAGCGGCTCGATTGTCAACGCAAAGAGTAAAGGGGAGATTGGGCAACCCTGCCTGTTGCCATTACTGATCTTAATTTGGTTTAGCTCCCCCCCTGGCATTTTCAGGGTGGCTTTAGAAGTGTCGTATAATGCTTGGACCCCTTTTAAAAATGGTCCGGAGAAGCCAAACCCCAGCATAGTTTTGTCTAGAAAATCCCACTTAATTCTATCGAACGCTTTTTCGGCGTCTAATCTCAATAGCATTGCTTTAGGTTTGGAGAACTGAACATAATCAATTATATTAATAATCTTACGCATGTTGTCTGAGGCCTGACGCTTACTTATAAAACCTACCTGGTCATTGTGGATTAGACGGGGCAAAATTGGGTTTAATCTATTTGCCAAAATGTTACTATATATTTTTAAATCTGTGTTGAGGAGTGAGATTGGCCTATAACTTGCACAATTCATTGGAGCTTTCTTTTCCTTAGGTATTACAACTAAATTTGCTTTTGACATTTGCGAGGGGATCTGGGAACCCAATAGAAAACTATTAAATATGTCCAAACAAAATAGTGCTAAAATTCCCCAATATTTTTTATAATATAAATTTGAAAAACCATCCGGGCCTGGGGCTTTTGAGGCTTTCAGAGCTTTAATAGCCTCCTTTAATTCTGAAATATTTATTTTAGCGTTAAGACCTGCTGATTCCTCCGCAGATAGCTTTGGGAGTTTACATGCCCGTAGATAACTATTTGTTCGATAGTGTTTTATTAAAATTGGGGTCTGATGAGTCAAGACGCCGCGGGGTCATGGGACATCATGGTTGCCACGGTAACGTGACGTCAAAAGACACAGCAGGTGACGTGACGTCACACGACCCCGCTGCGTCATTTGACGCCGCGCAAGGTAAGCAGGGGGAGGCGCACCAAGGAGGAGGTTAGGTAGGGCGGGGGCGCCACAAAAAAAGTTTGCGCACTGCTGTACTATATAGTTAGTTTCTATGGTAATGGACCAACATTGTTCTAATGCGGGAAGAGGAGTGAGCATGTGCTTAGCAGGAGTTCTCAAAGTCGTAACTCCGGACCCTAATCGGATCGACCCCACTGAAAGGTCCTTAGTAAACTCCCGATCCAATATGCATGGACGAGGTATGCAGTAGACACTAATATATACTGATCCCAGAAAGCAGAGTGTATTCCCAACAGGGGCCCGGTTGAGATGGAACATTATTGACACTATGCAGGAAATTCCCTTAGTATTGGTTAGATTGGCAAACAAGCATAAGTCCTCCCCAGTTTAGGAGGGAGAGCTACCAGGGGAAGAAGCACAGAATAACTTTATGATTTGCCACCAGTTAATATGTCTAATGTGAAGTTTGGCCTTGTATGGCAATTCTTATAAACCGATGTTGAATAAATCTCTATTTGTACTATAAAGGTTCCTAGGACTCATCCTTATTCTATCTGCATATCCACGCCTCTGCATATCCACGCCCAGCCTGCATCAACCCAGCACCCTGAACAGGTATCAGAGTGTAACGCGTGCGCTGCCCACGAGCAAGACAGGACCCCGATACTGAGGTGGGGAAGTAGTAAACCAAGCACCCACAGCAGCGGAAGCGTGTCTGGCAAGTGGATTGTCAAACGTAGCCGGGTCTGGGTTGGAGAGAGTGGGTTAGTGTAAGAATCGGGGAACACGTCCTTTGCGACATGTTCCCTCCTTACCTGGCTCCATGCTGTCACCCACGCTGGTACCGGCGTTTGCGCGCACCCCCGCTCTGGTTACAGAGCGCGCGTGCATGCATAGCTCTTATGCCAGCTCAATGGAGCTTGGCTCCACCCTCTGGATGCACAGCGCTCCTCCAGCGCTCGGCGCGCTCGCGTCATGCCGTGCACCGCCCTCCCAGCTGTGCGGCAAGTGATCGTCATACCCCTTGTCTCCTGCACCTATCGTGGCTCAAGCTGGGCCACGCCTCCACTCCGCCCCCTGCCTGATTGGATCCCTGGATGTATTATACCCTGCTCTAGCTCTCAGTCATTGCTGAGCATAACCATTCGTAGCCTTGTGCTGAATCCTTGTTGTGCCTTCCCTCTACCTTGCCTTTGCCTTGTCCTTGCCTTCTCTTGCAGTTTTGTCTCCACGTGTACCGACCCTCTGGAAATCGACCTGGGCTTGACCTCTACTACGAATACTTCTCCAACCCTTGAACACGGCTACACGGACTTCGACTTCTCTAACTTCTACAATCCCAGACCACGGCTTAACGGACTTCTACAACGCTGCTCTCTATAACACAGGACCCCGGAAAGTATATGGATTAACCCTCTCTCTCCAACCCAGACCCGGCTACGCTGACAATCCGCCTTCCAGGCACGCCTCCGCTGCTCTGGGTGTGTGGCTCTAAACCTTCCCACCTCAGTACCGGGGTCTTGTCTTGTTTGTGGGTTTGCGAAAGCGTTACAATTAGTCGATACTTGCCAAGGTCTTGGAATGGAGAGTTCAGAACAGTCAAGTCCGTTAGCCGTGGTCTGGGGTTGAAGAGGTCAGAATCATAGAAGTCCATATAGCCGTGGTCTGGGGTTGAAGAGGTCAGAATCATAGAAGTCCATATAGCCGTGGTCTGGGGTTGGAGAGGTTAGAATCGTGGTGGTCCGTATAGCCATGGTCTGGGTTGGAGATATCAGCAGAGTCGAAAGTAAGCCGGGGTCAGTATCGAGAGTGGTTCCAAAGTCAAACCGGGTCGGTACCCGAAGAGTTAACTGCAGGAGAACACAGGACAGGGAGCAAGGCACAACGGACGTAGGAGCTCAAGGCTACAACAAGTTATGCTCAGCAATGACTGGGAGTGATAGCAGGGTATTTATGGGAAACAGGAACCAGTAGCAAGGGAGGCGGAGCGGAGGCGCGGCCTCCGCGGAGGCAAGGATTGGCTGCAGGAGACAAGTGGGCTAACAAGTACTTGTCACGCAGCTGGGGAGCGGTGCACATTGTCACGTTTGTGCACTGCATGCGAGAGAAGCGCGGTGCATCTGAGGGGCGGGGCTAAGCTCAGAGCCACACTATAAGAGCTGCACGTGCGTGCGCACTCTGGAAGCAGAGCGGGGGTGCACGCACACGCTGGTGCCAGAGTGGAGGTCTGAGATAAGACAGGTAAGGAGGGAACACGTCACAAAGGACGTGTTCCCCGATTTCTTACAGAGAGACTGAGCACTGCCATGTATATAGTCAATTCAATATAAACTTCTTTAGAGCCATTCGAAGAGGATTAGATATGCTTCCATCCCTTCCATCCATACCCCGTTTAATACAAGATAAGATCATATTTGCCTTTGCAGCTACTGCCTGACATTGGGCACTATTGCTAAGCATGCTATCCACAAGCACTCCTAAATACTTCTTCATCAAGGATTGACCTAATTTTGCCCCATTTAATATGTAAGTAGCCTGTTTATTCTTGCTTCCCAAGTATCAATATAGCATCAATCCGTTGTTTTTTTAAAACTTTTTTTCTTATACAAAATCCACTGATCTCTGGTTTGAGCTTCAGGTTTCCAAAATACAGTGTGTATTCTCAGTTGTATTCAGCAGACAAGAATACTTGTTCTGTTAGCGCAATATAGTTTGCAGGATCAGTCTCAGCTTTCAGTGGGAGATGAAGTCGCAGTTTTCTTTGGGGTGAACTCAGCCTAGCATGCAGTATTGCTTTTTATGAAAACAATTTACCACATTGAAAACCACTGATATGTCCAAAGCTTGATTTGTGGTGCTAAAAGGTCAGAATAGTATCTACAGTAGAATCATAGAAATATTCTGTACCTGAGAATTAATTGTGTTTAAATCTGAATCACCAAAAATGCCCGCACCTATTGAACTAGAAGCAGACTCTCTTTTAAGAAAGTGTCTCTTTAAAGTTAAATTCCTCATAAATTAATGAAGATCAATAAACAGTTGGATACCAATAGGGCCTGATGTGGGAGCAAAAGGTAAGCCCAACTTAAAACTTGCAATTGTAATGGGGTGAAGGTAAAGGAGGACACATTGAAAACTCCTCTACTATCTAATGGTAAAATCTCCTTCTTTCTCTTTGCGGGAGACTTGCCTCCCCTGCACCCCCTTCTCGTTGGTACTGTCCCCAATTTTGCTGTGGTTCCAATCTCAATTTGGATCTCTCCCAATTTGGTATCCAATTGTCCCTTGGGCCATGTGTGTTTCTGACCGAGTCCAAAAAAAGAGGAAGTGGGTCTAGGTTTTTCTTGGGGGGGGGGGTTCTAGGTGATTTAGGTGATTGTTCTAGATGATATAGAGGTGTATATCTAGAATAGACTCTGGTCTGGGGCCTCTCTTCATTTATCCTTTCTGAGATTCTATTGGGATCCTCTTTTTTTAACTTATGACCCTACTGGGTTCCTGATAGCTTTTTCTAGACCATGTCTCATTATTATTAACCTCTTTTTGCTGAGATGAATGAAATCTAGCCTTATTCTGTATTTTATTTCTAGAATTATTTATAGAATAAGTATCCTCTTTAGATTTAGAATCTTTCTGTTGGATTTTGACATATTTTTGTTGACTCCAATTCCTATGTGTATTAGTCAAATAGTCATTCTTGTCTCTCAAGAATTTACGATGTTTAATTTTAATAATTTCACTCTGCATATTCAAGTGTATGTTTCAATTGAAGCTCCAATTTGGATAAATTATTATCATGTATCAATGGTTCCAAATTTTTTAGAGCTATTGTTATTTCTTTATCCACCCCAACTAGAATTTTCTTTCTTTCATAAATGATTAACTTCATTCATTCCGTGGAGCAGTCACCTAGTATTCTGTTCCACTCCTTAGTGAAGTGATCATTCATACTACCAAATGTCAGTGTTTTTTTATATTCTTAGACCTCTAGGGATTCTATTGCATAATATATATTTATCCAAAGTGGATTTGTCCCACCAATTTCTAACTTCAAGTAGAAGTCATTTCTCTAAATCCTTAAAACTTTGCTCTATTGATACATCAATAGCATCATATAAGGGGGCACTAGAGTCCACAGAGAACAAATCATTAATTTGGATTTGTCCTTTTTCTCTGAGTTCAGTAATGCTCCAAACCATTGTAAACAGCAAAAAACACAGTTGATAAAGTGCAGCACACACTAAGAGCTAGAACAAGGAGTAGTGAAGAAAAAAGGGTAGTGTTTTGCGCTCTAACTCAACTATGTTAAACTACCACAGCCAGTGGCACTACCCTTCTTTTCTTCACTGCTTCCTGCGATATTTACCTCCGTATGTGCAGCCAGTGCACCATGGTTTTTAAATATTCCGGGGCACGCATGGCGATAGGAAACCGCAACGAATGATGTTGCAGCTTTCTATTGACTCCTGTAACCTGAGAGAATCAAACCACATTGTTTACTTAGAAACAAAGTAGTCATAGAAGAGAAATTCCACCGCTCACCTATATATATATTATTACAGTCCTGTACATAATGAGGTAGGTGCCTGGAGGTATAACATATATGACCACGAGATCTCATAAGATATTGAGTAAAGAACCCCACTTCTCTGCACTCTTAACCTAAATATGGGTGTGTTATTCCTAATTGCCAAAGGCTGCACTGAAAATCAATATCAGAGTATGGAACCGACGAAAAACAAAAAACTATTTAATACATCAAAATATCTCCATGGGTAATGAATTCCACATTTTAACTGCCTTTATTGTAAAGAACCCTTTCCTTTGCTGCTGGTAAAATCTCCTTTCCTCCAACTTTAAGGGATGACCCTGTGTCGTTTGTACTGTCCTATGGATAAATAGTTATTTTGAAAGCTCCTTGCATTGACCCTGAATATATTTCTATATAGTTATTCCTTCTTAAATGCCCCTTTTCTAATGTAAACAAATTTAAATTAGCTAACCTCTCCTCATAAATCAGATTTTTCATCCCCTATTTATTTGGTGCATCTTCTCTGCACTTTGTCTAGTTCCATAATGTCTTCTTATTGAGTGATGCCCAAAACTGTTCTCCATATTCAAGGTAGTCTTACTATATAAAAAAAAAAAAATAGCCGGCCCAGATTGCTGCTTTAAAGATCCCGCATAGGTTTTATTTTTCATTTCTAGATATGAAGCAGGAGGTCTCTGGGTCTCAATCGTGTTAATATCAGCTCCAGGGACCCCTGCTTCTGAGCTACTTCGTTTTTAACCACGAGATCTCATAAGATATTGAGTAAAGAACCCCACTTCTCTGCACTCTTAACCTAAATATGGGTGTGTTATTCCTAATTGCCAAAGGCTGCACTGAAAATCAATATCAGAGTATGGAACCGACGAAAAACAAAAAATTATTTAATACATCAAAATATCACACTTAATAGTTAAAATAAATGCTAAAATGTTAAAAAATCCCCATATGGGAGCGGGGGAGTAGGAACAAAAGGAAATATCTGATTAATTCACTACTGTAGTATTATAGTCAGAGATTACAGTTCCCCTCCTGCGTTAAGCATTTATTTTAACTATTAAGTGTGATATTTTGATGTATTAAATAATTTTTTGTTTTTCGTCGGTTCCATACTCTGATAGGGATTTTCTGTGCAGCCTTTGGCAATTAGGAATAACACACCCATATTTAGGTTAAGAGTGCAGAGAAGTGGGGTTCTTTACTCAATATCTTTTGAGATCTCGCGGTTAAAAACGAAGTAGCTCAGAAGCAGGGGTCCCTGGAGCTGATATTAACACGATTGAGACCCAGAGACCTCCTGCTTCATATCTAGAAATGAAAAATAAAACCTATGCGGGATCTTTAAAGCAGCAATCTGGGCCGGCTATTTTTTTTTTTTTATATAGTAAGACTACCTTGAATATGGAGAACAGTTTTGGGCATCACTCAATAAGAAGACATTATGGAACTAGACAAAGTGCAGAGAAGATGCACCAAATAAATAGGGGATGGAAAATCTGATTTATGAGGAGAGGTTAGCTAATTTAAATTTGTTTACATTAGAAAAGGGGCATTTAAGAAGGAATAACTATATAGAAATATATTCAGGGTCAATGCAAGGAGCTTTCAAAAGAACTATTTATCCATAGGACAGTACAAACGACACAGGGTCATCCCTTAAAGTTGGAGGAAAGGAGATTTTACCAGCAGCAAAGGAAAGAGTTCTTTACAATAAGGGCAGTTAAAATGTGGAATTCATTACCCATGGAGACTGTGATGGCAGATACAATAGATATCTTTAAAAAAAAACAGGTTGGACATCTTTTAAGAAAGGAAAGGTATACAGAGATATATCAAATAGGTAAGTGTGGAAGTATGTTGATACAGGGAGTAATGTGATTGCCATTATTTGGAGTCAGGTGAGAATTTATTTTTCCCCTTCTGAGATGTTTCACTGGAATTTCTATTTTGCCCTCCTCTTGATCAAAATTCTAGAATTACAAATATAGGATGAGCAGCTGTCGTCTAAATTTAGCATACCGTAGGTTGAACTTGATGGACATGTCTTTTTTCAACCTCATCTCTTAAGTAACTATGTAACTCCTGCTTCATATTTTTGAAGCTATGTTGAAAAATAGAAAATAATAGTAAAGATAGACAGAGAGACAGATACGTAAGGTCCGCTACTGTGGTTTCCTGGTTCATATACTGGTCTTTTAAATCCAGTGATCTGACTTCACATGTCAAGGGGTTCGTTTTTTTCTTGACTTAAAATGTTTCTGTGCTTTGAGATTCATTTATTGCTGTAATTCTGTTAGAGACAATAATGGAAATTTACGCAATACATTATTTTTTTTTGCCCAAACCAAATGTGAAAAGAGTAAAAGAAAGAAAAACATTCTTCTCAGCAACACAGCATTAGCAAAAGTCACTTAAAAGTGGACCTCAATTACAACTCTCAGAACATTGGAGTAAAGCAAAAGTTTCTACTTTTATGATACACATTATTATTCAAATTATTTTTCAAGAATGAGACAATGAATAAAAAAGCATAACAAGCAGGATAAAAAAGCAAACAAGCAGGTTTTGGTGATGCCACTTTATGAGAAGATTCAGGAAAACAGGATGGATGTTACGGAAGTCAATGACTTATACATAATCACTCTACTCCTTGCAATGTCAGATTTACAACTAAGCCAGCAAGTCATACTTAAATGTGCCTAATTATATGTCACATTGTTATGTGTTGAATTGATTACACATACAGTACATAATATCTAAGGTTCCATGGTGTAATGGTTAGCACTCTGGACTTTGAATCCAGCGATCCGAGTTCAAATCTCGGTGGAACCTAAGTTTTAACTTTTCGCTTACAGCATCAGCTTTCCAAAATACAGTGTGTATTTACGTTTGTATCAAGCAGACAAGAATACTTGTCCTGTTAGCGCAATATAGTTGGCAGGGTGTAGAAAGCTGTGCCACCTTCGGGAGAAAACTTCGTAGTTTCCTTTTGGGTGAACTCAGCATGGCCATATTGATTTTTATGAAAACAATTTTCCACGTTGAAATCCACTTATACAGCTCAACCCCGTTATAGCGCGATCCGATACAACGCGGATCCGCTTATAACACGGTTTGAGAGTGGCTCGCATTAAAATAAGCAGCAGATCTCCTACCATGCGGTTTTCTATCTTCCCCGCTTTTCATGTGCCAGGTGGCAGGGAGCTTGCTGCCTGCCCCCCACCCCCCCTCTCTCCCCGCTCCAGTGTCAAATTGTTATGCCGGTGCTGCCCGCAGACCAGACCCGTCCCCTGTGCTGAGGTGGGACGTAGGGATACACGCACCCGCAGCAAAGGGAGCGCGTCCGGAGTGTGGTGTTAGTGTTGCCAGGCCAGGTATAGTAAGGAAGACAATACTTGCCGGTACCGGTAGTAGAGGAGGAGTAGTTATTGCCGTTGCCAAGATCAGGGATTGGAGAGTTGCGGATGGTCGAAGGTATAAGCCGTGTTACAGGGATGCCAGAAGTCACGAAGTCCAAGTAGAGCTGAAGTCGAGAGCCAGAGGGGGTAGTCGTCCAATCCGCGTCAATACCTGAGGAGTCACTGAGAGAGTAGTCAAATGCTTCCATACAGAACTATGTCGAGCGACAAGTGATGGGAAGCACAGGCATAATAAGGCTGGGCAGGCCAATGGGAAAAGGGGGCAGGCCTGGAGGACTGCAAGGAGTCCTCCCTGATAGGAGAGAGGTGTTACAGACCAGCTGAGTGTAATCATTGATTTGCATGGAACTGAGTGATGCTTGGGGGCGACGCCTCACTGCAGGAGCAGTGGTTAAAAGTGCTCTGTTAGGCATGTGCTCTGTAAGCTGGGAATGCATGCACATAACGTCTGGGGCTGGCGTGCGTGTGTGCGTGGATTCGGTGACTGACGCGCATATGCGCATGGGGTCAGAGACAGATGCACGTGTGCGCATAGAGCGCGGAGCTGGGGACACACGCAGAGGCTGCGGTTCAACAGGCACCTCTTCGGTTGGTGCAATCCTGTGATGGCGAGGAGCCAGAGTGCCAGTGGCAGACAACGGAGGTATGTGGGAATTGCGCTGCAGACGCTTGGACGCCTGAGTACCGACGGGAGGTGATTAATGGTCGCGCTGACGGCGCTTAGACACCAGATTCCTTACACAAATGACACCACGGGGTCATGTGATATCATTTCGCTATTGCAACGTCACTTGACCCCAGGGCGTCATTTGATGCCTGTTACCATTAACAGGGAGCTGCATGGTGATCTGCTGTGACAGATGATGAAAAAGAAGGATTGGGTTTATCAAGTGGGATTTTGGTTCAGACATGAGATAAGACAAAACCGCCAGCAGTATGGAATAGTTAATGCAGCATTTCATGCATGATGACTCCCCTTGCTCTGAAGGTGGATATACTGCATTGTAAAGTCATATTAAGTATGTCTACATATTGAAGCAGCTTGCGGAACATGAGGCCTCAAATAACTGCTGTCCCTTAGTATTTATAGTTGTTGGTCCACTACTGCCTTTACATGTGCCCTATATACCGCTCATTCCTACCCATAATGCCCTCTACCCTGCCACTTATTTCCCTCCTATAATGCCATCTACCCTGCCACTTATTTCCCTCCTATAATGCCATCTACCCTGCCACTTATTTCCCTCCTATAATGACATCTACCCTGCCACTTATTTCCCTCCTATAATGACATCTACCCTGCCATTTATTTCCCACCTATAATGCCCTCTACTCAGCCATTTATTGCTACTCCTATAATGCCTTCTCTCTTGCCACTACATGCTCTCTAGCCCTACATGGCCCTCCATTAGTGGTTATAAAATCTCCCTGCATGCACCTTGGAGCATCAGATCTGAAGTAAACCTTTAGTGTATAATTCTCCTTTTATTATATAATTGGCCTACAGTGCTTCACATGCCCCCCCTCCCCCTCCCCATCCATGTCAGCCCGGACATTAAATACCCATATTCCCCAGCAGTGAGTGGTGCCCGTTGACTTCAAACAACGAAAGCATAAGGCTTTGCACAAGAGTTGTTAATCCATAGCCTGCGCTGTGAAGTGAGGGACAGAAAGAAAATGAGGCGGGGGGAGAGGGGGAATGTCTACATTTGGGCACACACAGACACAGACCCACTGTCTCTTTTAAGGAGCTGGCTGTGATTTTCCTCTCTCTCCCGGTCTGCCGGAAGCTGAAGGCAGAAGCAGGGAGAGGAGAGAGCTGACAGCAGCTGATGATGCCGGGCAGTCCTGTGTGGGGGTGCTGCTGCACCTCCAGGTCTGGGACAGCTGGGAGAGTTATCCCAGCTCTCCCCATCCAGTGGCCGCGGAACCCCTAAGCGGTTCAATATTTGCGGCCCAAATTTTCTTTTCGCGATCCGCATATAACGCGATCGCATTCTGTGGACCCCAAGCACAACGCTATAAAAGGGTTCAGCTGGAGCTCCCAAGCCTGATTTGTGGTGCTAAGAGATCGGGCTACTGGGGATCAGTTTGTTGAACCTTCCACAGTTCAGGTAATGTCAAATAAAAAGATGGATTCGGGGAGATTTTTGTTTTTAAGATCGGCACCTTAAAAAAAAAGTTGTGTATGCTGAGCATGCGCATTGTAAGTTAAACTTCTTTGTGTTTTGTCACAAAAATTGTATTTGTAATACTAATAATTCTACCATCAATTGCTACAGAATTTAAAATCTAATCAGTATGTCTGTGAGAGTTGATTAGGCAGACCCCTCCCTTAATTGTTAGTCAAGTGGCTGTGTTTTAGAGTATTTAAGACCATCCATCTAGGCTGTGAAACTATTTGGCGGTGAGTCCCATCTTAAGTGTCACATTTAAAGTGTCTGGGAGAGTTAATTTGGGAGTTGAATTTGGAGGGGGAGATTTGAGGAAGATCTGGACTCTGCACAACAAATTTGCAACTGTGAGAAATTAAGTTTCCAAAAGCTGTGATTCTTTGTACTTTTCTATCCTCCAGTACCTGGGAAGTCTCTCCTCCTGCATCTCACTATGCCCTCCTTACTGCTTTTTCTGTTTACTGTTTCCTCACTCCTTTGTTAACGTCTCTGTTCTCTCCAACTTCCCCACTCCCCACTGCACCATTATTTATACACCTCTCTCCCAACAACTTCATTACCCCTCAATAAAAAACACCCACACAAATCCTCTATTCACACCCTCTTTCTACTCCTTCATGCTGCTGGGGATCTCCCCATAGCCTGAATCCAGACATACACACATGATTTCACCCATGCCTCCCTGCCATCTCTTCCCCTGTAAATTGTGTTAACCCTCTCCTTTTAATACTGACTAACCTTAAACCTTGCCCCACAAATCAAGCATCCCAATAGCCTGCACTCACGGCTTTTGTCCCCCACTCAGTTACTCCTACCACCCATTGTGACCAAGCACTGCCATCTACAGCACTTATTCCCTCACCTGCTGTCTCTGTAAGTTCCCCATCAAACCTCTTAAATTGTAAGCTCTTCGGGGCAGGGCTTTCCTTTATATTGTCTGATTTTGCTACACTTATTGTATTATTATAATTCCATGTACTGTATTCTTTGTGAAGCGCCAAGTACACTTTTGGCGCTATATAAATAAAGACATATAATACATACATTTGTGCTGGGGATGACAAAAACAGGACATGGAGTCCAATCATATAAGTCCCATAGGTAACGGACATCAATATTCTTGATCCTGGGTATACAAATTTGAACGAAGCTGCTCCAGAAAAATTGACATGGGTTGTCATCCCAATCTATAGTTCATGAACACGTGACCGCCAATAATGGCTAAAATCCTAGAGTGGGATTTATAGGGTACTAGGGGGACACAAATACCAATGGCAGACGGTCCCCTTTTAACCAACCACACACAGATGGGGTCACAGAACAATAGATGACACAGTCAGAAGCCAGCCAAATAATACAACAGTCCACTCACTGTTTTTGTAGAGTGATACCGAACAGCAGGAACTCCGTGTAGGCGTGCATCCAGCTTGATTGAAGATCAGGAAAAAACAGCCTCTGGGGAGGGAAGTGGAGCACAGCGCAGGGACAAATAGCAGGAACCAGCACACCATAGGTTAAAAACTACTTTATTGAGCGACAAGGGGAGACACCATAAAAGGAGCAACAACCCACTCTGACACGTTTCGGGCTAAGCCCTTTGTCAAAGAGTATGCCCCAGTTACAAAAAACACATACTTATATACACATAGTCTAATTACCTAAATCGATTGCATCCTCAGGCACCGGTGACGTCAGCGAAACCAGCCGAAAATCTTGCGAGACTTGCCCATCTAGCTGGAGTCCCAGGAGACAAATCAAGTAGAGCATACTGCGCCACCTGCCGTGAGTGCAGGCTATTGGGATGCTTGATTTGTGGGGCAAGGTTTAAGGTTAGTCAGTATTAAAAGGAGAGGGTTAACACAATTTACAGGGGGAAGAGATGGCAGGGAGGCATGGGTGAAATCATGTGTGTATGTCTGGCTTCAGGCTATGGGGAGATCCCCAGCAGCAGGAAGGAGTAGATAGAGAGTGTGAATAGAGGATTTGTGTGGGTGTTTTTTATTGAGGGGTAAAGAAGTTGTTGGGAGAGAGGTGTATAAATAATGGTGCAGTGGGGAGTGGGGAAGTTGGAGAGAACAGAGACGTTAACAAAGGAGTGAGGAAACAGTAAACAGAAAAAGCAGTAAGGAGGGCATAGTGAGATGCAGGAGGAGAGACTTCCCAGGTACTGGAGGATAGAAAAGTACAAAGAATCACAGCTGTGCTCCACTTCCCTCCCCAGGGGCTGTTTTTTGTGCTAAGGATGTTTGCAAATGAAAGAGATTTGAGATTTGATTTGATGCTATTTATTTTTCTGTTGACATTTCCATACTATCACTTCGAATACATGAAGTAACGGATTTATGGTAACTAAATAAGAAACATATATTTTGGATTCTAATGTACCTAAATGGTGTTGAAAGACTGCATCAGTGGTGGAACCTGAGGTTGTAGTTGGCATGGCTGCATTGCTGTTGAGACTTAAATGGAATATTTGCTGCAGCAATGAGCGGCAGTGCTTCTTCACAATTAAAGTTGATGTTAAAGTCACCACTTAAAATTGGTATGATAATCTGTTTTCAGTATAGCTGCAACTTCCATAGAGTACAGGAGCAGAATGAAATCGATGAAGTTGATGACATTGTTGACTGTTTCATTTGGAGATAAGTAGGTGGGGAGTGCAAGTTGGCCATTGGGTAATATACATCGTGCTGCGCATATGTCTGCATCCAGTCTATGAGTGGCAGGTAATTCAGTAGTCTGCCGTGAAATCATGTCTAAATCAGCTGTAATAATGAGTTTGGTTTGGGTTCTTATGGTAAATTGCACCGCCACCGGCTGTACAATGTTGTCGCTTAAACTGAAGCACACAATGAAAGTTAGGAATATTAACTTATTCGTTATTTACCAACCAAGTTTCGGAAAGGAGTAACATGTCGCACTGTTGTGTAACAGAATCCGTAAGGTCTTTGTGGTGCGCTCTGATGCTCTGGCAGTTGAGTGATAGAAGACAAAGATGTGTTTTATCATTGATGAAATGGACCAAAGTCTCTTGCTTTGTCTTGTTGGTTGTTGTAGAATTACGAATTCATTTTGCAGGCCAATTGTGGATGTAGCATTTGTAAGACCATGGTTGAATGTTTTCTGACCATTTGTTGAGACAATGAAAAGTCCATTGATGTCAGTCACCCGTGATGAAGCAACATAAACTAACTGCTGCTCGTGACCCTTTTCATACTCGTATATAATTGTATTGAATGTTGCACCTTGTGATGTATGTATGGTAATAGCACAAGCCGGTATCAATGGAAAATTATTTCTTTTAGCCGAAATTGTTCGGTTGCTGTTTTAGGGCTACACTGGTATTGCACCGTGCTAGTGGTACAGTTGACAGGCTGATGCTGTGGGCTTAAACAAACACAAAAAGAGAGCGCAAGGAGAAGACTATAAATTACAAAATAACACTTTATATCAATAATAAACAAGATAAAACATACATCAAAAGTAAAATGGTACCACACTGTCCCTGCCCGCTGACTAAACTGATGATATGAAGCAGTCCCTCCGGAAGATGGAAATACCAGACCCATGCCGTGATGACCGGAGGAACCAGCGCTAAGGTCCTAGCTATGGAGGTTGCAGGGTTCCAAACAACCTCCTTGTGAATGCAGGGAAATTACGCTGGTTTATGACATCATAGGGTCACGCGTGGTAACCAAGACAACCAGTATCACCTCTACATGTTTCGCGTTTACTACGCTTCGTCGGGGGCTGTGCTTACTGGTCAGGAGGGACTGTCCAATGCACCCAACAGTCCCACACTATTGGTTTCCTTACAGTACAGGTAATTAAAGTGCTCAGGTGCTAAGTGTTAAGGTGCTAATTCAAACAAGCAATACATTACATTGACAAACATACATATAACTCTCCACAAATAAGGTAAAATATATAAACCTCTAAACAAAATAAATATATATAAAACACAGTACCTAGAAATATGTAATGTACTATGTTCATAGGCACAAACTGGAACTGCATGATTACAATGATTAAATCCGTAAAATAGCACTCCTTAATGGCTTGGAAGGTGAATAATTGATCACCAAAACCTTCAAACTGGGAATTGATGAACAAAAAATGTTATTACAAATTGTTGTAAAATAGATTGAAATATAATAAACCTTCCATGCATGATATTTAAGGTATTGCTATAAATAATATGTACAATGGGAGATAACTAAATAGCAGAAAAAAAGAAATAAAACATTCATTAATGATAAATGAAAAAACTAAAATAAAAATGTGAGAAATTGAAACATCAAGGGATGTGCATATAAGGACAATATATGACATATAGGGAACTATATAAATATCTCCCTTAAAGTAAACCTTGGGGAACCAATTGTAAACTCAAATAACTCCTATATAATATTATGAGATGTAGTGTCATTTCAAGAGAACCATAGAATAGAATTAATACTCATGGTTAGAATGGTGTTATCCCCCAGGTTATTCATGATTTCAAAAAGGGATTTAATTAAATGAGTTCGTTTAACCCAAGGGGTGTTTTACTGTGCATGGTAAAGATCCCATACTGCTCACGTTGAAGCAGCTTAAGGTCCCTATCACCCCTTCTCGGATCTCGAGGGATCACTTCCAAACCTCTAAACCTCTGATCTCCATGTCTCCCCCATGATGTTCCAGAAAATAGTGGGCCAAGTTATGAATTTTCTTTCCCTTATTGTAACGAGTGCTCACCACAAACTAGACAGGACCTCAGGGCTGAGGTGGGGATGTTGATAGCCACCGACCTACAACCGCGCAAGCTCGTCCGGAGTGCAGAGTGGTAGTCGTGTAGCTGGGTCAGGATAGGAGAGGACAGATTGGTCGTAATACTCGCCATGGTCTAGGATTTGAGAAATCGGATAGTCGTTGCGTGGTGCCAGGGTCCAGGAGTATAGAAGGTAGAATCGTCGTTATCCGTAGCCGTGGTCAAGGGGTCAGAGAAGGCAGGAGTCCGGGTACAAGCTGAGGTCAAAAATACAAGAAGGAAGACAAGGCAAAGGCAGGGAAGCAGGATACTGGAGGCACGCACAAGTACATACTGCACCGACACACTTTATTCGAGCAAATACCCAGTATGTACCTGGCAGATACCTGGAATGCGCTGCTCCTCACCTCTGACAAGCCCCGTTGCGTTTGCCTTCCCAGCCTGGGTTCATGCCTGGCTGACGGGCGGCTGATCTGTTAAATGATAATGATTAGGATTTAATAGGCTGCAATGCTTCGCGTGTCTACCAGATGGCATAAATTCATGAATTGTAATGCAGTATATATATATATACTGTGCAGTATTGCAGCCAGCGGGAATAAAATGCTTCAATCCCTGCCTGGAAAATAACCCAATGCACTCGGGCAGAAAACAGTCACAAACCTCAATACATCCGGGTATACCCGAATTCGTGGGACTAGCCGAGCTCGAATAAAGTGTGTCGCCAATGTAAACAGAGTTGGTGCTCAGCCAGTATTTAGCAGGGCTGGCTGAGTATTTAAAGGATAGGCAGCCAATGGTAGGAGAGCACACAGCTGCAGAGTAATGAATGAGAACCACCCCTAGACATATTCAGTCCAACGGTAGGCTGGGGCGGGGAGGAGTGCAGGTGTGGAATAATTGCTGATGGAGTTAACCCCTCGTGTGCCCATGGTAGCACGGTGCCTGCGTGTAGCTTGTGTGTGGAGCGCCTCACCCGTGACGTCACGGGGGGCGGAGCCTGATCGAGATCCGTGCGGTGTCTCCTAGCCTGGTAAAGCGGCGTGCGTCACCCATCCCGTCACGGGGTGCGTCACGGAGGCGGGGCCGACGGGCAATCCTCACACTTATCTAATAAACGTCTGGCATTCTTGATCCCATTTATATGTTCCCCAATGCATATCTTAAGAGGTCTAATTGTTTTACCGATATAATGTTTTTTACAGGGACAGTCAATCACATAAATTACGTATTGGGTTAAACGTTTATAGACTGTGATAGCTTATGTTCTTGACCTGTCACCTTATCCACCACTATCTGGTCCTGTGCCATGTATTTGCACATTATACATTTCCCACAGGTGTAATTACCAATAGGTTTGGTCAGAAAATTCCCAGAAACCTCACTTGGAGTAGGTTTTTTGAGGGCACTGGGTGCCCAGCCACTGTTTAGATTTTTTGCCATTCTAAAGACAACCTTGGGTTTATTGGGAATAGATTCTCGTACAACAGGGTCCATTTTTAAAATTTCCCAATATTTGAAGATGATATTTCTAATTTTTGATTCCTGTCTACAGAAATTTGCGACAAACATGGGCATCGTGTTGCTATTCAAAGATGTACTTTTGATTTTTGGCACTAAAAGTATGTCTCTATCTATCAATCTACTTCTGGACATTTATTTTTCAACCAAAATGTTGTCCTATCCCTTATTTATAAATCTTTGTGACAACATTGTGGACTGATTCTCATACTCAGTTACTTCCAAACAGCTCATGCGAACACGCAGGAACAGTCCATAAGGTATTTGATTCAACCACTATCTTGTGTGGTTGTTTTAATAGTCCAAATAGGAATTGACATCCTTTTTTTTTTTTTTTAAAGGTACTTGTAATAATGCAAGTGTCTCTAATTTTAAGATTAAGATCCAAAAAATTAATTTTGTTTCTCCACTTGGCACAATGTTGTAATTATTCGAATTCAAGTATACTATAAAACAATTCATGTTCTTGCATGAATCCCGACCACACGATCAGGATATCGTCAATATACCTTCTATAGTATTGAATACAGTTTTTGAATTGATGTTCCTTCCAAATGAATTCACTCTCCCACAGGCCCATGAACAATCCTGCATAGTTTGGCGCAAATCACGTACCCATGGACATCCCATTGGTCTGGATGTAATACTTGTCCTCAAACATAAAATAATTGTGAAGCTATCTATAATGAATTTCTGTTGAATAAAGCATAATGTGTCTAAGTGAACTAAATAATGTGCCACCACTGCTATTCCCTGTGCATGTTTTATACATGTGTACAAAGCTGATATATCCAGTGTCACCCAAATAAAGTTATCTTCCCAAATGCTCTGGGCTTGTATGTAAGCTGCTGCTTTTTTGTGTGCTATTTTGCCAACTTTGGGTGATGTAAGAAACTCAAGCCTTAGGCGTTGAACTTGGTCATCCTAGTTGCATTGTATGTGTGCTAATATACCTAAGGCACCATTTGCAAGGCCATCACATACATCAGGGCCGTCTTAACAGCATTATAGGCCCCCGGGCAAAGCAGTGCACTGGGTCCTGCCTACACAACCCCAGCCGTTAATTGCCTACCGTGAATCTGATACAATATTCTGCTTCCATAACATTGCAAGCAATAAAAACGGCAAAATTTCTCTCGCGAAGGCAGACATGCCAACTCTGTACTACAAGTCGTAATTTTTCTCCTTCTGCTGAGTTAGCGGGTGATTTGAATGTTGAGGCGGGTGATCAGAAAATTAGTGTTAAATTCTGGTCTGTGCATAGATTAGCATTGGGCCCCTATGCTCGTGGGCCCCCGGGCAACTGCCCAGCGTGCCCATGCGTTAAGACGGCACTGACATACATGCACATTAGTTGTGATGAGGTACGATTTTCCAATGACAAGGGAAAGTTCATACGTTAATCCACCGGTATCAAGTACAGACATCTTATATAGTTTTTGGCGCACGTGTGCTTCTTGTTCTGCGTTTCTACAACCAACAAAGATACAGTATCTTGCACGGTAGAAAGCACTTTGTCAGTGGCGCTACTCAAAAAAAGCGGACTGCCAATCAGAGCGCATGTAAACACTATGATTGGACTTGAAACAGTGTATGCCTGAATAAAAAGCCCTAAGGCCAGTGGTTAAAAATGAAACAATGAGATAAATGACTACTAACATCAATAGGCTAAGGCAGGGGAGCGCAAACTTTTTGTGCTGCGCCCCTCTGTCTCTCTGCCCCGGCTCTCGCGCCCCCCTGCCTTCCTTCAGCCGCGTCAGATGACGCTGCGTGGGCGTGTGACGTCAGGTCACATGGTGCCGCGGCGTCTATTGACGCCGCGTTGCCATGGTGACGCAAAACAGACGGCTGAATCCCGGTAAGTAAACAGTTGCAGGGGCCTCACGCGATCCCCCGGCATTTAATTTAAATGCCTGGGGGAAGAGCGCGGGGCCTCTGCAACTGCCCGCGCCCCCCCAGCACAATCTCCCGCCCCCCCTGGGGGTCACGCCCCCCACTTTGCGCACCGCTGGGCTAAGGGATACTATGTAGGGAGACACCGTTACAGTATTGTAGCAGAATACTGTCCACAGCACTGAATGATCAGTGTTACGAATAGGACTAGATTGACAGAGACAATCACAATAGTTTGTTGCTCTGTGCACCTGTAGAAAGCAGACTATGATTAAAACTTGCTAGGTTACATATTGGGTGTTCAAAAGGTGTCTTGATGGGATTAAGAGAAAGGGCGAATACACAAACCCTTCATTTAAGCCAGACATACACACCTGATCTCACCCACAGATCCCTGCCATCTCTTCCCCTGTAAATGGTATTAACCTTTTCATTTAACACCGACTAACCTTAAAATTGACCCACAAATCAAGCATCCCAATAGCCTGCACTCATGGCTATTGTCCCACAGTCACTTATACCACCCATTGTGGCCAAGCACACCCATCTGCAGCACTTATTCCCTCACCTGCTGTCTCTGTAAGTTTCCCCTCAAACCTCTTAGATTGTAAGCTCTTCGGGGCAGGGATTTCCTTTCCCATTGTCAGATTTTTGCTGCACTTATTGTATTTGTAAAATTCCCTGTACTGTATTCTTTGTGAAGCGCTGAGTACACTTTTGGCGCTATATAAATAAAAACATATAATACAATACAATACAACCCTTTAGGTGAAAGGGTTCCCAAAGTATTTATTTATTTATTTATAAAATATTTAGCCCGGAAGTAATACATTGAGAGTTACCTCTCGTTTTCAAGTATGTCCTGGGCACAGAGTAAAACAAATAATACATGGTTACAAATACAGTTACATAAATGAACAAGGTATACATTTATATACAAGACATTGCATGCACAGTTAAAGAAAATATATATTATGAGCGTATGAAACAGTTACAGACCAGATTAAAGTGTGAGACAGCCTTAGATTTGAAAGAACTTAAGCTGGTGGTGGATATGAGAGTCTCTGGTAGGTTGTTCCAGTTTTGGGGTGCACGGAAGGAGAAGGAGGAACGTCCGGATCTAAAGTATAGATCCATTTAGCTTCTCCATTTAGCTTCTTTTCTTAATAATGCTCAATGTCCCTTTTGCGTATTCCTAAAGTCACCAGATCAAAGCCCTGAAAAGACAGAAATGTTGCATCACCCTTGTGAACTTGATTAATGTGACTGGCAACAGTGGTATCTTTTAAGGTCTTGATGGCGCTGACATGCTCTGAAATACGTCTACGCAATTCTCTTGATGTTTCTCCAACGTATTTCACACCGCACTTACAAGTTGCCAGATAGATTACTCCCTCTGATTTACAATTGATGAAGTTTCTCATCATATATTGCTTTGTACTGTCAGTATTAGAGAATTTGTTTGAGGGATTGATGAACCTACAAGCTCTACAGGTACCATATCGGTATGTTCCGGTTGTCTTTTTGTTGTTAAGCCAAGTCGTGGCTTGGGGGCATTGATAATGGCTATGTACTAAATGGTCTGCCAAATTCTTAGGGCGTCTGTATGTGACCGAGGGATTCTCATTTAGGACCTTTTTGAGATCATCGTCTTCAAGGAGGATATGCCAGTGTTGGCCTAGGATGTTTTTAATTTCCCTCCATTGTCTGTTGTAAGTGCCTATCACTCGGATTGGATTAGGGCCTTGTTGTGCAGGCTTTCTTTTGTATAGTAGGGTACTTCTGTCGTTTTTTTTGGCTTGTTTATAAGCTTTATTAATACAGGATCTACTGTATCCTCTATTGAAGAATTTGTCCCACTCTGTGACATCAGTCCAATTGGCGAGCTTCGTGCGCGCTATGAACTCGCATGAGACGCCTAGCCGGCTTGTCTCCCCCAGACTGCTGCATTTTCAGACGCCTGTGCGTTCAAATCTTAGCCTCCGTCTGCTCAACAGCCCTGCTGTTTGCCCCCTGCGTTCAACAGACACCTCTGTGATGCTTCCTGATCGCACAAGCCTCCGTCTTGCTACCCCCCAGAGCACGTCGACCGGAACTTCAGGGAAAAGAGAGGCTGAGATGCCCTGAATTAACTGTAATAGTTACAGTCTGGTGAGTCCTATTTAAAAAACAACAAACCCTGCTCCTAGCTGTAGGACAGGAAAAAGACTAATCTGCAGGTAGTGGGAGAGGCCTTTATGGCCTACCTGCAAATATTCAATTTCCTGTCCTACTCAGCTGAGGATAGTTAACCCCACGGTGCCCACTGCCATGGTGAACAGGAAAATATGTATCTCGTTCTCTGACCTTTACTGTTAATCAGGAGAGGGTTTGTGTTACCTATCCCATCAAATCTCAGCAGTGTCTCCAATGTAACCCCACTTTATTTCCCTAGATGTATTAATATGTATATACTAGACCGGGGGCCTGAGTCCAGCTCCTCTGTACCTGAGGGAGAATATTCAGCCGGTGAGAAACCAGGTTGGGGTCAGACAACGCAGCAGGACACGTATCTTAAAAATAACGGTACTTTATAAATAGAACACAGAAATCACATACAGTGGCCCTCAAAATCGGAGGAGCAGTAAAGGATACTGACGGATTGTCAGGGCAATCCCCTGGATACGCTTTCATTTGGTCTACTCACAGCTTCAGAACCACAGCTTCTTCGAGTTCCCTTTCATCAGGTAATGTACCCGCCTTCATTGTATCTGCTATCCCCGGTACGTTCTGTTCTGCCAGACTAAGGCTCTACCACCACGCTGTATCACTCACCAGGCTCTTCGGGACAGCTCTTCTCTCCTCGCGGGTCTCTCTCTGCTCACGTGCTTCTCTCCATTTATAGCTCTCCCCACTCCTCCTTCCGTGATGTCATCCTTCTTGGTATCCTATGATCTCAGTCCTTTCCTTGGTTCACGGGCATATCTACTTATGTGTGTTAATAGGGGTGTTACATGTGTAACCAACGGGACAGGGTACAGAAGACAAAAAAGGGAGGAGGAAGAGATATATTTACAAATTATTAAGAACAGACATGAATAAATCACACTTAAAACATTAGTCTCAAGTATTAACATTGGTTCAAAAAAAGAATAAAGCTGCAAATCATAAATACAATGTATTTCACATAGCAAATATAACCAGGGGCACAATGTAACCTCCGCCAATGTAACCGCATTCATGTACTCTTATTCTTAGACATGATTACGAGATGTTGCGTTTTCTCATAATTAAATAATTAACATCTGTCTGGGCGGAATTTTTTTCGTAAATGCAGTTTACAGTGCGGTTTGACAGATGTAATACACGTTATCTATCCTGATGCATCAAGTAATAAAAAGTATGCTTAAAAATATATGGTTACAAGGCAGCAAAACATTGAGAGCGGTGGCCTGTCACTTTACTGCCTAGGGGCATGCTAGGCCTGGAGACACCACTGAGCTCAGGAGCTTGCGATTTTTGGAAATGTGAATAGTAGTGGACAAATGTGCACAACACATACTATATGATACCACGAGAATGACCTAGGCGCAGAGGGAGAGAAGAAGGGAGAGAGAAAGAGACATAGGGTAGTATGTCCTAAAAATTAACCCCTTAATTGGTAAGATATGCACTCACAGCGATTCCTGCAATTCAAGCCTTTTATCCACCCTGGGATCTGGAACTGCATACAGGACGTCCTGGATATTATTCTTCAGATTTTCCCCATGTGTCTGCAACAGTTTCTCACTGCCAAGCCTCCGTCTCACAGATTTGGATGCGTGTATAAGGGAAGGTAAAGGACACACAAATAGTGTAACACTGTTTAATAATAAAAATCTTATTAGACCATAATAAGTAAAAAAAACTCACAATCTGTGAGCTCTTTAAAAGCGATAGAGACTGTTTGAGTATCTCACACTCGTCGTGTATACCGGCTCACAGCTGGGCTCACAGAACTCACTGTTCTGCGGTTAATATCCCAGTACACCTCTAATAGTCCTCTGGTGTACTTTCACTCTAACTTCGGTAACTCAGTCCAATACAGTTCATGTATCTGGGTCCCATGAATTCCTCACAACCCTCCAGGTACTCACTGGTCCTTGGTAGGTATCGGGGTATACCTCCGGTGCACCTCCTCACAGTCCTCCAGGTACTCACTGGTCCTTGGTAGGTATCTGGGTATACCTCCGGTGCACCTCCTCACAGTCCTCCAGGTACTCACTGGTCCTTGGTAGGTATCTGGGTATACCTCCGGTGCACCTCCTCACAGTCCTCCAGGTACTCACTGGTCCTTGGTCGGTATCTGGGTATACCTCCGGTGCACCTCCTCACAGTCCTCCAGGTACTCACTGGTCCTTGGTGGGTATCTGGGTATACCTCCGGTGCACCTCCTCACAGTCCTCCAGGTACTCACTGGTCCTTGGTGGGTATCTGGGTATACCTCCGGTGCACCTCCTCACAGTTCTCCAGGTACTCACTGGTCCTTGGTGGGTATCTGGGTATACCTCCGGTGCACCTCCTCACAGTCCTCCAGGTACTCACTGGTCCTTGGTAGGTATCTGGGTATACCTCCGGTGCACCTCCTCACAGTCCTCCAGGTACTCACTGGTCCTTGGTAGATATCTGGATACACCTCCGGTGCACCTCCTCACAGTCCTCCAGGTACTCACTGGTTCTTGGTAGGTATCTGGGTATACCTCCGGTGCACCTCCTCACAGTCCTCCAGGTACTCACTGGTCCTTGGTCGGTATCTGGGTATACCTCCGGTGTACCTCCTCACAGTCCTCCAAGTACTCACTGGTCCTTGGTGGGTATCTGGGTATACCTCCGGTGCACCTCCTCACAGTCCTCCAGGTACTCACTGGTCCTTGGTGGGTATCTGGGTATACCTCCGGTGCACCTCCTCACAGTCCTCCAGGTAGTCACTGGTCCTTGGTAGGTATCTGGGTATACCTCCGGTGCACCTCCTCACAGTCCTCCAGGTACTCACTGGTCCTTGGTAGGTATCTGGGTATACCTCCGGTGCACCTCCTCACAGTCCTCCAGGTACTCACTGGTCCTTGGTAGGTATCTGGGTATACCTCCGGTACACCTCCTCACAGTCCTCCAGGTACTCACTGGTCCTTGGTAGGTATCTGGGTATACCTCCGGTGTACCTCCTCACACTCCTCCAGGTACTCACTGGTGCTTGGTAGGTATCTGGGTATACCTCCGGTGCACCTCCTCACAGTCCTCCAGGTACTCACTGGTCCTTGGTAGGTATCTGGGTACACCTCCGGTGCACCTCACAGTCCTCCAGGTACTCACTGGTCCTTGGTAGATATCTGGGTACACCTCCGGTGCACCTCACAGTCCTCCAGGTACTCACTGGTCCTTGGTAGGTATCTGGGTATACCTCCGGTGCACCTCCTCACAGTCCTCCAGGTACTCACTGGTCCTTGGTAGGTATCTGGGTATACCTCCGGTGCACCTCCTCACAGACCTCCAGGTACTCACTGGTCCTTGGTAGGTATCTGGGTATACCTCCAGTGCACCTCCTCACAGTCCTCCAGTTACTCACTGGTTCTTGGTGGGTGTCCTGATACACCTCCGGTGCTTCTGCGTGGTTTGATGACGTAACTCCGTCTCGCGCGAGCTCCGCGCTCCTACTCGTGACGTCACAGATGCCGGTAATACACACAGGATAGATGTATGTCTTCTCAGTCCTGCAGACTCGCATATGTGTATACGTAGAGATTGACGCTCATACACGTGTATGGACTCACAAGCTGTATATCAACATATAGATAGATGGGAACTTCAGTAAATCATTCCACCATTGTGTAATACAGAGTCAAGGGGGGACATATACATGGGACCTAGCGGTCAGTCAGCACGACTACCGCAGATATGGTTTACCCTGCTTACCCCCCTTAACATATACACTTCCCTAAATAGGGACCAAGGTAACAATAAATGAGGGCTACTGCCCATTACCTTTCCATTAAGTGTATAGGAATACGAAATCCATCCAGGCGAAGTTCCACTGCGTGCAGTCCTGATAGAAGGAACCAGAATGTAGAGAAGCAAGGAGCACAGCTGGGTTAAAGATCTGTAGGAAGGGTCCTGTAGAAAAAATGAAGGGCACAACTCCGTTCTAAAACTGAGGGTGGTTTATTGAATAAGTGCACAGGGACAGAAACACAGCCCACACACCGACATGTTTCGTCCCACGGGACTTTATCAAGGTGTATCACATAACACAACCTCCTTACCTTTAATAGCCCCAGTTCGCGCCAAAATCATCCGATTGAGTACACTGCGGGGGACTCAGAATCAAGAAATCCCCTACTTTTGGTTTTCCTAGTCAAGAGTTCGAAACTGACTGGAAAACCATTCTGAATGAATGTTCATTTAAACTCATTGACCTTATCTTAACACTCAAAAATAAGGAAAAATCAGGGATACAAAATGAGATTAAATGCTTGCAAACAAAACTGTCCAAATTTTCAAAAATGGAGGGCTTCAAAGAAAGTGACAAAAAGCTGGCCCTGTTTATTAAGGAGGCAGAGAAGGAAATAATGGGAAAGAAAGATGTAAAGTTCTCACGTGACAAAATGGACTATGAGAAAAAGCAAGTTTACTCATGGGAAAGAATAGTATAGCCAAGAAGAGGGAGTAGGGACCAGCAGTCTGGCTTCTCTACACCTGGTAGGTCTAGAAGCAATTCCTGGTCACAAAAATCAATCTTGAAGAAAACTTCTTCACCTAATGAAGTTCAAAATGTTGAGTCTGAGTTGTCATACTCAGATAATGCCAGTCATTCTGTTTCATTTTTTTCACAACAAGGAAATAATTTTCCCTATCAGGAGAGCCCAAAGAGCAATGCCAGCAGGGAGCAAGGTCTCGTTATGAACAACCAACTGGGACATCAGAGGCCCACTATGACGGTCCCTCAACAAGCTATTCGTCAAAAAACGAAAAGCGACGAGAAGGGGGAAGAGGAAATCAGGGAAAAGGAGCACCACACAAGCGGAAAAAGAACTTTTGAATGATGTTATCAATTTATCAAACGTTGAACTTTCCTCAGATGAACTTTCTCTTCTAACTAAAGGGTTAAAGTTCGCACCAGAGTGTAAATTTAATATCTTTGATACTGTAATTGACTTACATAAGTTTATTAGAAAATGCACCTTAAAAAAGTTCTATGACGCTAGAAGTTCTAATACTACTGTTCCAAATACTCAGAATGTTGAAGATGTCTTTAACCCCTTTTTATCCTTTAAGGAACATTATACCATCCAAGACTTGGAAGAACTGGGGGGTGATCAGGTGGAAGAGTACGACCCAGATAACTTCTTGGGGAGAAGACCATCTGGTCTCAAGAAAAGGTCCCTGTTTTTTCCCACATTTATGAAAGGGAAATACCTATCTACTTTTGAGAGCCTAGTGGAGAGGGACCTTATTCTTCTAGAAAAGGGCTTTTCTTTTGATACCCCGCGTTATACGCATTACAAAGATAATCTCACTAGAGGTGAAAGTATTGCACTAGATGAACTAAAGAAGAACAAACATCTGATTATTAAGAATGCGGATAAGGGGGGAGCGGTAGTGGTGCAGCATAGGGATGACTATCACAGGGAGGCCTTGAGACAGCTCTGTGATACTTGTTCCTATGCTGTACTAACAACAGACCCCACTAAGAGATTTCAGGGGGAATTAAAATCACTCCTTGATGAAGGAACCATGTTATGTGTTCTTGATGAAAATGAGAGAGAATTTTTATTTAATGCTACCCCGACTGTTGCAGTGTTTCACCATCTCCCAAAGATTCACAAAACTCTGATCCACCCTCCGGGGAGGCCCATAATATCCAGTATTGGATCTTTGGGAGATGGTGTTTCACGCTATGTCGATCGGTTCCTACAACCCATTGTGAAATCTCTGCCCTCTTTCATACTTGATAGTGGAGACCTCCTGACATATATTGATCAAATTGTATGGAAACCTAATATGATCTGGGTCACACTGGACGTGACGTCCTTGTACACAATGATTACACATGAATACGGACTGTCAGCTGTTGGTCACTTTCTTTCACGCACAGACATATCACCAGCACAGACAACTTTTTTATTAGATTCTATTCACTTTTTGTTAACGCACAATTATTTTTTGTTTGATGGGGTTCACTATCTCCAAACACGTGGTACAGCCATGGGAACGAGCTTCGCTCCCAGTTACGCCAACCTCTTTATGGGGTGGTGGGAGTCTGTCAACGTGTTTGGAGATGGGAACAAATTCAGGGAGCACATTTTCTTTTACAAACGTTTCATCGATGATCTTATTTTCATTTGGGAGGGTGATGTCACTTCACTTTTATCTTTTATTAACACTTTAAATACTAATGCTTATAATCTCAATTTCACGTACACATATAATCACCATCACATTCACTACTTAGATTTATACCTATACATTGACATGAATTTATCTATTCAATCCGACATTTATCGCAAACCTAACTCACGTAATACTTTCTTACGTGCCAACAGCTGTCACCCAGGGCCCCTCCTTAAAGGTATCCCAAAGGGCCAATTCATTCGCCTACGGCGTAATTGTTCCAACGAGGAAGACTATAATGAACGTGTAAAAGATCTGTTTGATTGTTTTGTACAACGGGGCTACAAACCAGATGATTTAAAAAGGGCCATTCAGGAGGTCTCGTCTACCAATAGATCAGAACTATTCCACCGCTCAAAAAGAGGCTTAAGATTTAATGATACACCCCTGTTTATTACCTCAACAATTACCTTGAACAAGTCAGATTTATTCTTAAAAAACATTGGTCGGTACTCTCCTTGGACCCCATATTAAAACAATATATTACTGCAGGTCCAAATGTTGTTTATAGGAAGGCCAATACGGTTGCGAATTCTCTTACCCCAAGTCTCTTTTCCTCACAAAAGGTACATTGCAATACAGCTCCTAGTGGCTCTTTCCCCTGTGGGAAATGCAAAATTTGTGGATACATTAATAAATCAAACAAATGTGTATCCAGTCAAACTGGAAAATCTCATGCCACTAGATCATTTATCAACTGCAATTCCACATATATTGTCTACCTCATCACTTGTGGGTGCGGTAGCCAATATGTTGGAAGAACCATTAGGAACCTCAAAGTGCGAATTATGGAGCATATCCGATTGATCTCCAAAGGGAACCTGGACCACCCTGTCCCCAAACATTTCACTAACTGCAGCAAAGGTGGATTAAAAAACTTTAAATTTCAAGGTATTGAGTCCATTCAGCTGTCACCCAGAGGGGGTGATAGAGTTAAGAAGCTTGACCAACGTGAGGCATTCTGGATCTTCACATTAAGAACCAGGGTGCCTCACGGCATGAATATCGATTGGGACCTCTCCCACTTTCTATAGTGGAGGAGGGTTCTTTATGATGCTAATATACATTGATCATTTGTTTAAATATTAATATATGTCTTGATGGTGGAATCCATGTTCCATGTCCTTCTGTACCATCTATATATGGGTCATGAATAAGAGAAAATCAACATGCAAAAATATATATTCTTTTAATTGATAATAAAATAAAAAAGTTTTTCTTCCATATAAAATTACCTTACACAGTCAATCACATAAAATCAGTCTATATTTGGACTTCAAGATTACAATTCAAGTTTATGGATTAGATATGGATTGATAGTAGTAAAGTTATCATATTATGGTACTCTTTGTAGGTACTTATATACTGAGATTATAATATAGTCCCATTCAACATGATTGAAGTCCAATTATAGTTCTGTGATTGCTAAAACATCCTCTTTTTTCTTTATTTATCATAGGTTATCAAATGTGAGCACTTCTCTTTTTTATTGTACTCCTAGGCTGAACTATCACTGCGTTTTTTGCAATGTTCAGCTATGGGCTAAATGTGTTTGTCTCTTTTTTTAAAACTAATAAAGTTGTTGTGTAAAAAAATGTATTTGTTAACCCCCTTCCGCCTCTATCCGATAGGAGCCCAGCTGGCATGCGTTCCAGGGTGGAAACGGACGCATCTCAGTGACGTGGTCTCTGCTCTCCAGGACTTGTGCCAGAGGGGGGGCGGTGTCACGGAGATGCGACGCGTCACTGGCGCGCATGCGCAGTGTACTCAATCGGACGATTTTGGCGCGAACTGGGGCTATTAAAGGTAAGGAGGTTGTGTTATGTGATACACCTTGATAAAGTCCCGTGGGACGAAAAATGTCGGTGTGTGGGCTGTGTTTCTGTCCCTGTGCACTTATTCAATAAACCACCCTCAGTTTTAGAACGGAGTTGTGCCCTTCATTTTTTCTACAGGACCCTTCCTGCAGATCTTTAACCCAGCTGTGCTCCTTGCTTCTCTACATTCTGCAGACTCGCATACACTAAAATCAACACGCCCTACGCGTTTCTCCTTTACGGCTTCAATCTCGTGCCCATAAACATCAAGTCTAAAATTATGATGAAACCGTACAGCTCTTCTATGTCTAGTGATTAAATATAGTAGTTACTAGATCTCATTAACTCATTACAGGCATACCCCACATTAACGTATGCAATGGGACCGGAGCATGTATGTAAAGCGAAAATGTACTTAAAGTGAAGCACTACCTTTTCCTCTTATCGATGCATGTACTGTACTGCAATCGTTATATATGTGCATAACTGATGTAAGTAACGCATTTGTAACAGGCTCTATAGTCTCCCCGCATGCACACAGCTTCGGTACAGGTAGGGAGCCGGTATTGCTGTTCAGGACGTGATGACAGGCGCATGCGTGAGCTGCCGTTTGCCTATTGGGCGATATGTACTTACTCGCGAGTGTACTTAAAGTGAGTGTACTTAAAGCGGGGTATGCCTGTACGTTATATTTACTTAAGTTGTAATATATTTTATATTAATTAACCTTGCTACATATTCATTTAATTTAAGGAAACGCACTAATAAAAGTTATAAGTACTTATCTTCATTCATACATTTAGTTACTAAATTTCATTATTTAATTGATGGACATCCATATGAGCATTTGTATATATGTTCACTAAACTATTTCCAGAGTAAATCTTTGCACTCATAAAACCTACACCATAGATTCCACTACTATTACCACTTATCATTAGAAAATCATCCATAATTCAAGCTATATTGTTTATTTGTTGCAATGTCCTTGCAACAAGCAATGCATGGGAAGAACAACAAGGAAACTAAAAGTACGAGTTTCAGAACATATCAGGAACATAGAGAGAGGCTTCCTCCAACACAGTGTTTCTAAACATTTTAAAGAACATCACTCCCAAGACCCAAGGGGTCTAAAATTTATTGGAATCGAAAAAATTAGACCTAATTAGAGGGGAGGTAATCCAGTAATCAAAATATCCAGATAAGAGACCTACTGGATATATGCATTAAAAACACTGCACCGCAAGGTCTTAATATAGACATAGATTTAGGATCATTACTTAGGGACTAAATGCACATGTGTTGGTAGTGTAACCTCTCTCTTTGTCCAGAAGGTTTTCTGCAGAAAGGCTCTTGTATTAGAGGTTTCTATGAAAAGATTTTTTGACATAGTCTCTGTATGCCAATCTGTACCCTTCAACAAGGGAATATGTATAACTTCTGTATCTAATTGATCTGTAAAATCCATTACAACACTTGGGTCTACTACTCTTTATTTAGTATACTATAGTATGCGGTTTCTCTCAATAACGTAATATATCTCCTGTAAGTTAAGTCTTTGTACTATTTGGCCATGATGAGCACTGTTAGTATGTTTTCAGTAATTTTAGTGCTATTAATGTTGGTCATTAGCAATGTATTAAATTGTGCGTTTCAGAGTTTGTTTTTGAACTGTCAATTGTTTTTGTATTATAAATTGTTTATATTTGGGGGGTATGAAACATATATGGATGATTTTCTAATGATAAGTGGTAATAGTAGTGGAATCTATGGTGTAGGTTTTATGAGTGCCAAGATTTACTCTGGAAATAGTTTAGTGAACATATATACAAATGCTCATATGGATGTCCATCAATTAAATAATAAAATGCAGTAGCTAAATGTATGAATGAAGATAAGTAATTATAACTTTTAATATTGCGTTTCCTTAAATTAAATGAATATGTAGCAAGGTTAATTAATATAAAATATATTACGACTTAAGTCAATATAACGTAATGAGTTAATGAGATCTAGTAACTACTATATTTAATCACTAGACATGGAAGAGCTGTACGGTTTCATTATAATTATAGACTTGATGTTTATGGGCACGAGATTGCTTAATTTTTTAATTAATTAAAATCGGGAGGAAGGTATATAACCTGAGGTAAAGGACAGACAGACATATCAGCCCCATACGAAGCCGTAAAGGAGAAACGCGTAGGGCGTGTTGATTTTAGTGTATGCGAGTCTGCAGGAGTGAGGAGACATACCTCTATCCTGTGTGTATTACCGGCATCTGTGACGTCACGAGTAGGAGCCCGAAGCTCGCGCGAGACGGAGTTACATCATCAAACCGCGCAGAAGCACCGGAGGTGTACCAGGACACCCACCAAGAACCAGTGAGTACCTGGAGGACTGTGAGGAGGTGCACCCAGATACCTACCAAGGACCAGTGAGTACCTGGAGGACTGTGAGGAGGTGCACCGGAGGTATACCCAGATACCTACCAAGGACCAGTGAGTACCTGGAGGACTGTGAGGAGGTGCACCGGAGGTATACCCAGATACCCACCAAGGACCAGTGAGTACCTGGAGGACTGTGAGGAGGTGCACCGGAGGTATACCCAGATACCTACCAAGGACCAGTGAGTACCTGGAGGACTGTGAGGTGCACCGGAGGTGTACCCAGATACCTACCAAGGACCAGTGAGTACCTGGAGGACTGTGAGGTGCACCGGAGGTGTACCCAGATACCTACCAAGGACCAGTGAGTACCTGGAGGACTGTGAGGTGCACCGGAGGTGTACCCAGATACCTACCAAGGACCAGTGAGTACCTGGAGGACTGTGAGGAGGTGCACCGGAGGTATACCCAGATACCTACCAAGGACCAGTGAGTACCTGGAGGACTGTGAGGTGCACCGGAGGTATACCCAGATACCTACCAAGGACCAGTGAGTACCTGGAGGACTGTGAGGAGGTGCACCGGAGGTATACCCAGATACCTACCAAGGACCAGTGAGTACCTGGAGGACTGTGAGGAGGTGCACCGGAGGTATACCCAGATACCTACCAAGGACCAGTGAGTACCTGGAGGACTGTGAGGTGCACCGGAGGTGTACCCAGATACCTACCAAGGACCAGTGAGTACCTGGAGGACTGTGAGGAGGTGCACCGGAGGTATACCCAGATACCTACCAAGGACCAGTGAGTACCTGGAGGACTGTGAGGAGGTGCACCGGAGGTATACCCAGATACCCACCAAGGACCAGTGAGTACCTGGAGGACTGTGAGGAGGTGCACCGGAGGTATACCCAGATACCCACCAAAGACCAGTGAGTACCTGGAGGACTGTGAGGTGCACCGGAGGTGTACCCAGATACCTACCAAGGACCAGTGAGTACCTGGAGGACTGTGAGGAGGTGCACCGGAGGTATACCCAGATACCTACCAAGGACCAGTGAGTACCTGGAGGACTGTGAGGTGCACCGGAGGTATACCCAGATACCGACCAAGGACCAGTGAGTACCTGAAGGACTGTGAGGAGTTCATGGGACCCAGATACATGAACTGTATTGGACTGAGTTACCGAAGTTAGAGTTAAAGTACACCAGAGGAATATTAGAGGTGTACTGGGATATCAACCGCAGAACAGTGAGTTCTGTGAGCCGGTATACACGACGAGTGTGAGATACTCAGTCTCAATCGCTTTTAAAGAGCTCACAGATTGTGAGTTTTTTTTACTTATTATGGTCTATTAAGATTTTTATTATTAAACAGTGTTACATTATTTGTGTGTCCTTTACCTTCCCTTATACATGCATCCAAATCTGTGAGATGGAGGCTTGGCAGTGAGAAACTGTTGCAGACACGGGGAAAATCTGAAGAATAATATCCAGGACGTCCTGTATGCAGTTCCAGATCCCAGGGTGGATAAAAGGCTTGAATTGCAGGAATCGCTGTGAGTGCATATCTTACCAATTCAGGGGTTAATTTTTAGGACATACTACCCTATGTCTCTTTCTCTCTCCCTTCTTGTCTCCCTTTGCACCTAGGTCATTCTCGTGGTATCTACCTTTTTACAGCTATTGTGGAGCCGTAGACCTAAACGGCAGCAGGCTGAGATAGGGAGAGTTAGATTGTAAGGGTTAATACCCTCCGATTTATGTGGTGTTATTAGTTTTTTTGGATTGATATCTCTATGGGATTGCGCTGTGTTTCTTTCCTTTGCTCTACATACTATATGATGTGTCAAATTCTGCGCATTTATGGGGGTTATTAATCAAAGTATCCCGGCTGCAAAACTGCACCAGAATTACAGCTATAATAAGACTTACTGTCCCCAGGTCTGTGGACAAAAAAGCAAAAGTCTGTGATACTGTGGACAGTGTCTGCCGTGATCTTGATACGGGCGGGTGGGGTGCTCCTGAACGGGACCTGCCGCACTGTTAATCCTTCCTTGTAGCGACCGTCGCGGTTGTGTTACTGGGGTATCGCATGCGGTAAGGTTTGCTACATCTGTATTAAAAAACTTTCCTATTGAAACCAATGTGATTTTCTGGATTAAGCAAGGATGTCACAAGATATATATATATATAAAATATAATATAATATATTTTTTTTTTTAACTGTCATACATTTTCTTTGTCATGATACACAGGCACATTTTGATAATACAATGATAATGAGTGAGACAGCCTCGGTGAGTGACATTCCACAATTCCAACCATGAGGACGTCCATTTTCTTTTTGTTTTTGTGCAAGAGTAGGCACATGCAGCTTTTTTTTAAGGAAAAACTCCTGTACATTGATACGGAGCCATAATTCATTGACAACTGCAAGATTGTGACTCACTGTGGCAGTCCTTGGGTTTAAGTACCAGTCCCAGTGATTCATGCATACTGGAACTTTTTTGAATGTTAATGTTTTAATGCTTCGCTGTAAAAAAAGGTCTGCAACAACACACTGATCAACTGTGCAAAAAAAAGAACAATTATTTTAAATATATGTCAAGCAATACGTCCGACCTGCAGATTTTTAATGGGTCTCACTTATTTGGCACCCTTGCAGACTTCAAGTGAGTCTCACTTACCAATATCAGTATTTTTCTACGAAAACATGTTTTATTATTTATCCGGACCTCCAAATCTTATTGATTTGTGACATTGAAAACTGCTGATGTATTAAACTTTTGCAGCATTTTGCAAACCATGCAAAATTTGTCCTGGATTTTGTGCCAAAAAAAAAATATATATATATATGCATTTTTTTTTATTTGTCCAAATCCTCAACAATCCATACCTTGAAATACGAATTTTGCTTGCGAGAGAGTATTCTACTAAATAGGTACTACCAAACAAGTCCAGATAGATCTCTCACTCTCTTAAAAGCCCTACTTCCGGTTCTGAAGCAATGTTGCAAAATGTAGTGAAACAAAAATGAATGGCTTATTTGTGAGGTTCAGAAAATGCTGAGAACGTGTTGTACAGTAAATAAAAATACCACTTGTGGTGCATTTGCATGTCTCAGACAGGTCTGCAACCCTGCCTGTCCCACATTATCGCTTAGCAAACTGTGCTCCCACTGCAGCCAGGGATTCTGGGTAATTACATGCAAATGAGCACACTGCATGTCACTTTACTTCTCATCCATTTTAACATGGGAGTCCTATGAGCTTATGCATCTCTACCTACTACCAAATCCTCATCTCTCCCCACAGGCTCCTACTATGCTCCCAATAGGTTGCAGGACCCTCTTGGCAGCAAATGGGTTCAGTGCATGAAAAAAAAGATCAACAGCTCTACTCTGCTGTAATAGCCCCAAATTGTCCTCTCTCTCCCTGCAACCTCCCACATGGTGGAAGCTACTCCCACAACTGGCATCAGCAGCCCGGCAGAGTGATGCATCAGTGAAGGAGTTATAAGCAGCACAGGGGAGGAGGGTGAGCGCTTCCCACACAGCCTGACCCGGAAGCTTTTTTTTTTTTTTCTCCCGCTGCTGCTGCTGCTGCTTTCTGCCCGCCCGGAGCTGCGGACATGGCGGAGTGGCAGGAAGAGGTGGAGGTGCTGGTGCAGCGGGTGGTGAAGGACATCACTGGCGCCTTCCGCAAGAACCCGAACATGTGAGTCACAGTGCCAGGGAACGTGGCGTCACCGTGCCTGCCATTGTGACGTCACAGCGCGGCCATGCACGGGTGGGGGGGGGACTGAGTGTGACATCTTTACAAGTTGGGGAAAGTTTCAGCCGCAGGAGCTGATCTCGGTATAAGGGCAGCAACGTTTCATTTTGGTTTCTGCTTTATTCTTTTAAATATATTCTGTGGGAGTTGAACATTTGTTACCGTAAAGAGAAAAAAAAATTCATTTTAACAAAAATATAAATAAAATTCTATTTCAAATGTTCTATTTTGTTAACAAAGCTGGTGTTGTTTTTTTTTTTTGCACTTGGTTTTGCATTGCCGAGGCTTTAAGTAACCCTCTGCATGCAACTACGCTCCCCAAATTAATCCTATTACTGGGATGTGCAGAATAGTTTTTATTTAACCCCTTCTCCAAGAGGATGCAACAACACATAGCGAATCTGCTTTTTACTTATGATTTACAATCTGTACTGTACAAGTGTATTATGAAAATAACATGCAAAGCTATGTGTTGGTTGTTATGGAAATGAATGTGTTGAGCAATTAGATGTTTCTGAATTGTATTACAATCTGGCAGTATCACTCTGAATCTGGTATCCTGGAATTTAAAGGTGGTTGAAGGTGTCCTCAACTCCTGGACTTGCTTTGTTAGTGATGCTTACTCACATTTAGAGCCTAGCCTGCCAGCAACCTAACTCATAAGTGCATCTAGCAACATGCATGTAGTAACATAACTTCTGAATGCATATTGATGTGTGTTTGATATCAAAGTGAATGTCGAGCATTTACTTTAACTCATGGGTGTATATTACCCACAATTAACAGCATTGACAGCATCAGGGTGGTTTTAAGGTTTACAAGAATGTGTTGGATTGCCAATCTCTTGAGTATGTACTGGAAAGGGACTGACTGCATTGTTAACCCCCCTTTTTGTGGACCAACATTTTTCTGTCTGTGACTCTCTTACAAACTTGTTAGCAGTGTTCATTACAGGATCTTCTGGGCACAGCATCCTATCTTCCCATGCTTACTGCATTATAATTATTATAATTCCCTGTACTGTATTCTTTGTGAAGCGCTGAGTACACTTTTGGCGATATATAAATAAAGACATACAACACAAGTACCATACATACAAGTATGGTACTTGTGTTGTATGTCTTTATTTATATAGCGCCAAAAGTGTACTCAGCGCTTCACAAAGAATACAGTACAGGGAATTATAATAATACAATAAGTGCAGCAAAATCCGACAATAGGAAAGGAAATCCCTGCCCCGAAGAGCTTACAATCTAAGAGGTTTGATGGGGAACTTACAGAGACAGCAGGGGAGGGAATAAGTGCTGTAGATGGCAGTGCTTGGTCACAATGGGTGGTAGGAGTAACTGAGTGTGGGACAGTAACCATGAGTGCAGGCTTTTGGGATGCTTGATTTGTGGGGCAAGTTTTAAGGTTAGTCAGTATTAAAATGAGAGGGTTAACACAATTTACAGGGGGAAGAGATGGCAGGGCGGCGTGGGTGAAATCAGGTGTGTATGTCTGGCCGTGTATGTACTTTTCATACAGTATCTTGTGTATTGTAAACTATCTTTATTCTTGCAGTGTACATGGTGCTTTAAAAAATAAAGTAATAGAATGTATTGGGAAACCAAGCTCCAACAGTGCATTTGTACTAATACTATGTGATTCATTTAAGAATACACAATCAATGGGTTCTTATAGATTCTGGTCTGGTGGGGGGTGGGGGGGGGAGTTGTTTACTGGTACTGTATTTGATGAACTGAACATGTGAGAGACTTGGCTAGGTTTCTAGGAAGCGATAACTCACGAGACAGATGATATATTGCAGTGACATTCTAAAGGCCAGTTCCCAAATTACGCCCCCTTTGTAATGTACCCAAAATATAGTACGTGTATATATTCACATAGAATCAGCAAAATACACAATGTTTTGCAGAATCGGCAAAAGTACATTGCAATACATAGAATTATAAATCAGTGGAGACTGCATTACAAAATATGCAATAAACCTTGGAAGAGAGGAGGCCCCGTCCCAAGGGATTTCCAAAAATCTATTTTAAGCAGGTTGCTGGGAGACTTGCGGAAATAATAGGAGTAATAATTGCACAGCGTTGGTTTATAGTACATGTGCTCAGTAAGGTTTATTTATGTTTTGCTGCGTTGTACTTTGTGTTTTTAACCACTTGGTTCCTGTAGGCACCTGCATTTTGTAGAGATTCCCCTCTGCCAGTGGGGGATAGAAACACGTGGGAAGTACTGTAACATGTTTCTACTTGGTTTGAGACCCATGGGATAAAAAAAAAGCTGGGCTGCTGGGCTCTGAGCTTCCAATGAGGGATGCAAGTGTAGAAAGAAGCGAGGGAAATTATTAACAAAACTGATTTGTAGACGAAGCAGTTCAACAGTACAGAAAGCGTTGTATGAAGGAGCAGTGTCATGTAACTGAACCATTTCATATGGGTTAGGAGTCCCTGCATCTTTATCTTGGTTGAGGGGATGGGGGAGAGAGCTTCAGTTGTGTGTGTTGTGTGTGTGTGTTAATTGAAGAAATCACAATATTAAACATCACAAAATGCACAAATGATGTACGTCTTTTGGTAGCAGCTAATTAGTCTCATATGATAGAGGAACATACAGCAGCGACTCTAAAGTTGCAATTATCAGAGCCAAGTAATAAAGCACTTAACAAATTAAAATACACAATCTGGATAATAATGGGCGGGAGGGGAAATCAGACCAACTAAGTAAAATGACTGCTTACTGACCATGCCCTCCTAGTCAGGCATTTATCATAAACGCATTGATTTCTTTTAGGCTGGAATATGGATGAGGGATTACCTTTGTTTCCTCCTTAGAGATGAAATTGGATTAATCCCATGCCCTGAAGCGAGGTATAACCGGAGCCCAATCGTATTGGTAGAAAACAAGCTGGGTGTGGAGAGCTGGTGCATCAAGTTTCTGCTTCCATATGTTCACAACAAACTGCTGCTTTATCGCCAGAAGAAACGGTGGCTTATCAGAGACGGTAAGGGCTCGCCTGCACGTACGCATTTATTCTGGTCCATGGTTTCATTTTTAACATACTTCCTGCTATTTTTCTTTTAGTAGTTTCGTAATGTGTTCCATCCCAAATAATGGGTACGATGTATAGCAAGCGTACTTGGACAACTCCTCTAGCGTTTCCATAATGTTTGATGTTTTATACACATTTTTATGAAATGCAAAAAATGAGTAAATATTCGAACAATAAAAAAAGAGAAATGTTTTTAGGATCAATGATAAAGAACACTCCTGAGCACATTCGCATGCTTGCTTTACCCCATGATCGCACATTATACAATGCTTCCACTCGGGTGGATTTTGCTCAAGGTTGACTATGCTATAACCCAGGGGGGCGCAAACTTTTTTTCCCTGCGCCCCCCTGCCGGCTGTCCCCTCACTCCCGCGCCCCCCCCAACCCCAACTTACCCGCGCTCCGGCGTAATGACGTCACGTTGCCATAGCAACGTGACGGCACATGACCTCGCAGCGTCATTTTGCCGCCGCGTTGCCATGGCGACGCAGGGAGGAAGCCGCCGGAGCCACGGTAAGTTAGGTTTACAGAGGCCCTGCAGCTCCCCCGGCACTTAATTTAAGTGCCTTCGGGAAGCGCGCGGGGCCTCTGTAAACCCCGCGCCCCCCGTCGGCAGTGTCGCGCCCCCCCTGGGGGTCGCGCCCCACAGTTTGCGCACCGCTACTATAACCTAGAGCGGCAATTTTTGGGGGGAGGCAATGTGTGTGTGTGTGTGTGTGTGTGTGTGTGTGAAACTCTTCCTTCTCCGGAGCAGCCCCCCCTCCTGTAGCGTTGCATTGTCACGGCGACCCGACGTCACATGACGCCGCATTGCCATGACCACGTGGCATCACATACCACCGTGACGTAATTACGCTGCGGAGGAGGGCCGCCTCCGAACCTATGGGCTGCAAAAAGGTCAGTCCATCACTGCTTCCACTGCAGCAAAGGATTCTGGGTAAGGACATACAAATGAATACTGTGTCACTTTTTATTTCTTATCAACTTTAACATGGATCCCTATAAGCTTATGCCTGCTGTTTTACACAGCATTTAAAACAAAGCTTTAACAGCAGCACTTGAAGCCCCACGAGAACACCTGCGCCAATACAAGAACCACACGCATACCACTGGTGGCCACATACAACTCTGTCCTAGAGAGAATACAAAAAATAAAGATCGGCAACCCATGCTGACAGAGGGTGAAATATTACAGCTGCAGTTCAGTCTTTTTTTACATTTATTTTTTTACTTCAATAGTTTCATGTGTGCAATCTCTAATTACCTAAAGAACTGTATAGCTGCCAGTCAATTCGTTCTCCATGTATTGATAGGTCGAAATTTGGTGACATATTAAAAGCTGGGATTTGTTTATAATCTGCTTGTCTGTCAGTGGAAGCTCATGAATACAGTTAGTCCTCGTTTTACGACGCTTCGTTTTACGACGAATGGCTTATCCGACGCTGTCCAATGCATCCCTATGGCCGGTTTTACGACGCCGAAATGGCTTATCCGACGCTCTTACGACGCTTTGCAAAGTTGCAACATTATGTCAATCAGAAAGCTGCAGTCAGAGAAATCATCCAGATCAGTCTGTGTGAAGGTTTTGTGGTATATTTATGCCTTTAAACATGTCTAACAGTTTTATTATACAGTTCTGGATTCAATAAATAGAATCTTTACAACATAACGTATGTGTGTGCAGCATAATCTTATTGTTTGAGTAAAATATTTTGTGTATTTTAGCATTAAAAATGCCTTCAGGAACGGAACGTTTAATTTAAACAGTGTTCCTATGGGAAAACGGGTTTCGCTTTACGACTCTTCGCTATCCGATGCCATTTTGAGTAACGCATTGCGTCGGATAACCGAGGACTGCCTGTATTCATGAGCAATTCTGCACTGACATGTGCTAGAGGGAGGGAAGGAGTGTGCCAGGGCTTGTGACAGGACATGAAGGGGCAGTGCCTTAGCAAATGGCTGTTAAAATTGAAAACAAGAAAATTGGTCTTTCAAAGTTGTTGTTTTTTAAAACAGAAAATGCTAAAAGTATTTTTTCTTACTACAGAACTGATTTATTAAAAAAAACACACATGCAGGATATTGACTGAACTGCAGCTTTAAATGACATCTTCCCCAGACCTCCCATCCTTGCATTCCAAACTTCAAACCAGAATGAACCTACACACACACACACACAATAACACACCATGAAGAAGGAAGATATTGCACGCCAGCCAGTGGGATGCCACTTCTCATAGCCAGATCATTCCATAGATGATTTAAACATCAAAATCCCCAAAGGAATGTTTAAAAGCTCTCCAGAAAGAAAACATTTGAACTCAAAATGATGATGCTTTTTGACAGTAAAACAAGAGGACTTAATGCTGAAATGGTTTTTTTTTTATTTTAATTATTTACATTTTTTACCCACTGCGTTAATTTTTGTAATGTTTCTCCCTGCCTCTGTGAATTTTACTATTAAACCCCTCTCCCCCCCCCACCCTCCTGCACACTGCTGATGAATGTAGGGTCCTGTTTCTCCCTGTCCCTTTCATCCATTTATTACCCTGTCTGTTTATTCCTTCTCTGCATCATTTGCCTTAGCGTGTTATCTTGTTTTTCACCTGTGTTAAGCTCATGGAATCTTTTGTAAATCCGTATTGCTGACCTGAGGTAGAGAAAGAACTCTCGAAAACTTGTCTTATAATATCTATTGTTGGTCCCAATAAAAAAGGATTGCCTAAGGCTGCGGCCAGGCAGGGAGCTGGCGCTCGTGCGCTGCACCCTGCTCAGTCGGGCGATTTGTGGCTGGCTAGGTGCACGCTCGTCTGGGGGTGCGGCCACAATGTCACGGAGCTGGTTCGCCCTCGTTGTGCGAACCACTCATGTGCCGCGCTTGTGAGCGGCAAAATCAAATTTGCTTGCTCTGCAAGCTTCTAAGTGCCGAGAAGGCGCTTGCTCATGCTGGCCACACACATTGCCACAATGTGTTTCAGAGCGGCCAACATGAGCGCGCCCGCCCGCTCATCGCCACCCTGGCCGAGGCATAATACTGAAGTACTCCTTTAGGCCTCGGGCATGGTCAGCGCTTAGGCGCTGACCCGTGCTGAGGAGCGCTGCTGCTCGGCAGTGAGCCCCTGCAGCCGCAATGAGAACGGCTTTAGCAGGGGCTCACGCACGCTTGCGGAAGCGTGCGGAAGCGTAGGTCTTACCAAATTTTTAGTTTCTGCGCAGGGCCGGTCACGTGAGCGGTTCTCCCAATGAGGGCGAACCAGCTCCGTGACGTCACAGGCCCCCCTCCCGCCCCTCCCCCCACGCCCCTGGACGGCGCGCGGTCTAAGGCCAGGGAAAGCACCCGCTTTCCCTCAGCCTCAGCACGCCTCCGCCTGGCTGGATTCACTCTGGACGCAGCCTTACTCTGCACTAAGGCAAAGCTTGGATTAAAGAAGCGCATGACAACTCACAGACAGCTGTTTTTGACCTTTTTTCGTCTCGGGGTGTGAAGACGGTTACTGACCTTCCATTGCGCTGCTGGTCGTTGTTACAAACCAGGTACACAAAGTAAGTTTTATGGTGAGTGACAAAAATCCTGAGACGGGTCCATAAACCTGCCTTACCCCATAATCTTTTGCTGCAGTGAAAACACAGTATGCTGTGCAATTATGGGGTAAGGCAGGTTTGTGAACCTGTTTCAGACATGTGAATATGCTCACTAGTGTTCTTTCATTGCTGTACGGTGGAGCGGATTTGTCATTTTGTTTTATTCACCTTAACTTACTTGTGCACCTGGTTAGTAAACACCTACCGTACTACATTCTTGTTGCTTTAGAGATGTCATCGTATCACAGCATTGTTAAGTAAGCAAAAGCATGACATGCTCCTGAGGAAAAACGTATGCTATGTATTTGTTTTTCTGGGTCACTTTAAATATGGCATGGGGGACTCGTTAATGTTTCCCCATTCTCGATCTTTAACCCTTACACTTTACTGTCATGGGGTACAGTTGTGTATAAGTGATCACCAGGCACAGCATACAGTAAGGAGAGAAGACAGGGTAAAGAGTGCCTGGAGCAGCAATAGACATATCTTGATTTGTATTTTGGGACAACTTATTAAATGCAGCTCCTCCCACCTCTCACTACAAAGAATGAAACGGAAATTGTAACATACCCGGGTAGTATATAATCAGCTGTCTCACTTTCTGTCCGTTTTTAATCTAAAACCTTATGTTTTTTGTACTGTCTCTTTCATCTGTTTGTATTTAATTTTATTTAACCCTAAGGACTTGGCTACTACGTCAGGAGGTCTGCCACTCCAGGGGCCCTATAATGTCGTACTGTAGCTACGTCTTACAGACCCTGCTTGTTTTTCTACGGGTTATTGCGTTCCGCGCTCCAGAGCGCAATCTGTCACTAAGTGGACCAGTCACGTGATCGCTAGTGCCGCAGGGGCTGTGGCACTTCCAGCACTAAGGGTTAATTTAGTATCCAAATGTGTTTTTATATGATAACGTGTTGATATTTCACAGTATGGATAAACGTTTTAAAATGATATTTCCAAAGTGGACTCAACTCTTAAAAAAAAAAAAAAAAAAACCCAAGTCCTGATGCTTGCTAGGATCGTGTGTGTGCAGTCCAGGAGGCGTTTTGAAGACGTGTTTGGCTGGAGCTTCCGATTTAGCAGTTCAAAGGCTTCTTAGTTTAACTGAACCCAATAGTATTGTCTCTGTCTTAATCTATTCTGTAACTGTTTCATCTTCAACAGCTACATCAAAAGTTCTCTGCAGATCAGGATGCGTTGCTGTCTGGTCCAGCACTGAAAGTGTGTGTGTGTGTGTGTGTGTATGCACACAACAGTAGATATAATTTAGCTCTTTTTTCAGCTGGACAGAAATAGTTTGGCTGCAGGTTGCAAAAATACAATAAAGCTAAAGTTGTTTTTTTTAATTATTTATTTAATTAATTTTTTACATTTCTGTTCTGTTTTCTTTTAGCAAAAAAAAACATAACTTTAAAAAAAATAAAAATAAAAAAAGCATTGCATCTTCAAAAAGTTAGCTGTACTTCATTAAATCGTGATGAGCGTAACCATGCCCTAGATGTAAAATAGTGCAAGGAACATTACAGCATCTGCTACAGACACATAACAAATTAAGGCCACTTTGGGATAATGCAGCAGATACTGTGGAAGTAGCTGGTATCTCCTTGAGCAAGTTGTAACGATGTCTGAAAGTCTCATTGGGCTGCGAGTTTTAGGAAGCGTTAGGCGACAGATGGCGTCTGTACGTTTGCTAACACAAAGATTTCCACAAACCACATCAGCAAAGTAATTGGCAGCAGAAATAAAACTAGTTGTTGTAAATGTGTTGAATCTAGTGCAGATAATTGAAAACTTTGTAACTTGGAAGACTGTTACCATTTACACTGAATTAATTTAAGCAGGATATTCCGCTTGATGCTGCATGGTTAATGGGGTCTGTTACATTTAACTGAGGCTGTCTATAAAAGAAAAAAGAGTAAATGTTTGCATATATCCGCATATAAGAAATTGCCTTCCCTTTAAATTTCTTTTCTCATTGTGATCCTGTATTGCATTGTCTCATTCTCTAAGTATTTTTTACTGTCTCAGAAATATTATTGTAAACTCTTTTTTTGGGGGGACTCCATTGCCCCCAATATATTAACGTTGTAATCACTGTGGCGTTATGTCTTCTTCTTATTATTATTATTATTATTAATTCCAGTTTTCTGTTTTTATTTTATTGACAACAATCTGTGTTTATACATTTTTTTAACAACGGACATAAATTGACACATTTGAATTTGGTGTTTTATCTGTATATTCTTGTTAGTTTCATTACCTTGTTTGGGTTGCCTTTGTATCCTATATGTGACTGGATTTTTACACGAGAACTAATTCAATAAGAAATTATACTTTTATGTTAGTTTTCTATCGGTTTTAAAGGAGCACATTAAGTGACACTGTGCTTTAAAAATATGTATATGTTTGAAGCAGGGGGTCTCCAGAGCTGAACCGCATTGATTTCAGCTCCGGGGACCCCCTGCTTCCCGAGATGCTTACCTCCGGAGGTGCTGCAGGTATCTCTGCAGTCTAAGACTGCGCTTATAGTGCCGGCGACAGCGACTCGATGTCGCGCGAAACAAATGCATTGCCGCCGCCGTTGCGTGCGCTTTTAGTAAGCTCAACGGATTGGTCGCGATTGGAAGTCATCTAGATTTGATTTTTCCAGCGTCCGTAGCCTGACGTTGCCGTCGCGTCGCTGCACTATAAGCGTAGCCTACAGCTCCCAGTCACGTGGGCCAATAGGAAGACACAAGGGATAACGTTGCAGTTTCTTATTGGCCCACAGGGCTTTAAAACCTGCCATATTAATTGCCCAACTGCAGCTTGTACCGGCAACACCTATTGACATAATTATCTTCAGAAACAGGGGTTCCCTGGAGCTGAAATCAACGGTGTTCGGCACTGGGGACCCCTTGTTTCAAACTTATTATTATTATTATTATTATTATTATATTTATTTATGTAATGCAATGTTGCCTGCAGTGCTTCTAACTGGAAGTGCAAATTATCAGTCGGTGGGTTTTTTCGGTTAAAACCTACAACCAGAATCCCTAGTTATGATCCTTTAGGATAAGTGTGTCTAACATCATGCATAATTGGCCGCTTTTCTGTAGTATTACTTTATAGTAGAATTGTTGTGCACATTTAGCCGATTAAAAAAATGATTTTTTTTTTTTTTTTTTTAACAAATAGGAAGTAAACAAATGCACATGAAATGAGACAAATTATTTGATTCGTATATGTATTTTCATCTTTTGGTCAAAACATGTTAAGATTGAGACCCTTTCAGCCGGTTCCTACACAACCGGTTTTAAACTGTGTCGTCTGCTAAGATTGTGAATGTTTCATTTTCAGATAGTAAGTGTTTGTTTGTTTTCTGGTTATGCTTAAAGGAGCATTCCAATACATGTATAGTTAGCAGGGTCTCCCCGGTTCTACACAGCATTCATTTTAGCTGTGGGGGACCCCCTATATCCTGGGATATTTACCTCCTATAAAGATTCTGCTGGTTCTTTATGCAGGTTTAAATCACCCACATCATGCGGGCCAATAGGAAGCCGCGAAGGGTGACGTTGCGGATTCCTATTGGCCTGCGTGATTTGGGATCTTTAAACCTCCATTTTCTTTCCCCTGGATCGGATAGTACTGTGGGCACCTTTTTGGAGGTAAATATCTTGGGAAGCAGGGTTTCCAGAGACCCCCTTCTTCCTATACATCTAAAAACAGGGGGGGAGGAATAGCCTAGGCAGATCCACAATTTACATTTTGGCCAGGTACTTACTATTGAAGGTTCCTCGGCTATGGTATGAAAATGTAATTAACAAACCATGACCCTGCAAAGGTAATCCATGCATTCTATAGAAATAAAATTGAACATGGTATTGGATGGTATGTTCATGTGTGTTAACATTCTATGGAATGCTCAAACAAATGCAGTCCTCTAGTTTGTGTTGCTGAAAGGTATCTATTTGTGAAAGTGCCTCTACTCCAGACATATTTTACTTTTGTTTTCTTTTCACACATTTTCTGCTCCTGGGCCTCTTTCACAGATTACGAGCCTGGCATAAAGCAGCCAGGCCATTGGAGATAATTGTGTTGCCTATGGACATAGTAATCACAGCACTCAAACCCCATGGACTTACTTATGCTTGTACAGAGAGGAAAAAAAGATGGGGGAAAAAAGGGACCAAAAACCACAGTCGGCACATGTCCTGCTTAACCTTGGCCTGATATCCACCGCAAAGATTCATTCCATATGGTGTTCAGGCCCGGATGAGACCAGAGCTCCATATCCGTGTGTGTGTGTGTGTGTGTGTGTGTGTGTGTGTGTGTGTATTTGTATTATATTTATACCACAAAAAGAAAAAAGAACCGTCACATAAAACACTCTGACATTAAAAAAAAAAAAATACTGTAGAAAAATGTATCAAATCAATTAAATCAAAAACTCAATACAAAGCAATAACACATACAAAATAACAAACATGACCGACTAAAAAAAAAAAAACACGTACTGAACTCTAAATAATAAGGACTGAACAAAATGAATCCAAAAAGGAACCAAGAAAACCCCTCTATCTAATTAGACCACACTGGGTACAAAGTACCCAAATATGATTGCACAATAAAAAACAATAGGTAGCACTAACACTAATGATTATCAAAACATATGCTCTAAAAATAAATTGAATAAACATAAAAAGTGTAGCAGCCTAGATACACCTCTGACCCCTAGTCAGACAATAGTAATGGTACTGGATGGGTATCAATGGCGCTAAACACATAGGAATGGTAAATAAATTAAATATACAACCAGATGGGATGGAGGGATGATCTCACGCCGGCTGAGATCATCCCTCCATCCCTTCTGGTTGTATATTTAATTTATTTACCATTCCTATGTGTTTAGCGCCATTGATACCCATCCAGTACCATTACAAATATGATTGCAACCGTCTGGTTTATCAAAAAAAAAAGGGGGGGGGGGGTGTATCTAGACACCTTGGCTAACTGGCTGCAGACCTGTGGCTCATAATGAAGCCAAAATATATAATTACTATGGGAGCACTTTAAGGGACATACACAGACATCCATCAAAGAGAACACCAAACACATCCATAAGCACACATAGATTTTATGACAGAACCTCCTGCATTTCTGAAGGCTGCAAACATTGCCTGAGTGAGAGAAAAAAACCTCTCCAATGAAACCCACACAGATAATCACATGGCAATGCTGTAGTGTTTGGAGATTAAACCACTAATATGGCTATATAGATATAGCCAGCATACTAATAACTGCTATAACATGCTAGTGCACAATAGAACCAGCAGAGATAAATATACTCAGCTCATGAATGTTCATCGCGGTGGATGAGTGAATTGTCCTGGTATGGGTGACCCCAATCAGAGTGCAGCAGTACACGTCAATCAAACAAAGTCCTGAAAGGTATAACACAGGTCCAAAAGAGAACAGCGGTACAGCGTCAGGTTAACACCACTAACGCGTTGCACCCTTACGGGCAACTTTACCACTCTGGGAATTATTACTAATGAGGACACTCTGATCTGGTTTAGACATTATTTATTGGTTTGTTTTGTATTATGTATGTATGTATGTATGTATGTAAAAAAGCAGCAAGCACTCCAATATAGATATCCAGAAAGGCCTGGTGCTAGTCCCATAAATAATGTAAAGGGTACGTTACCATCCCGCAGAACAGCAGAACAGCAAAGAGAGACAGCACTCAGAGGTAAGTCAGCAAAATAATGTATTGAAACAGACACAAAAATCCGACGTTTCTATCCCAAGAGGGATCTTCTTCCTGGGGATTGAAACGTCGGATTTTTGTGCCTGTTCAATACATTATTTTGCTGACTTACCTCTGAGTGCTGTCTCTCTGCTGTTCTGCTGCCCCTGCTGGATGGGAACTGTATGTATGTATGTATGTATGTATGTATGTATGTATGTATGTATTGTGTTTTAAGTTAGGGTGGGTAAAAAAGGCAACAAGAAGCCTCCACCGTATTGCATATAGTAAATAAAAAGATCACTTGTGAGCACATTCACATGTCATAGGCAGGTCTGCAACCCTGCCTTTCACCATTATCCCCAGCATACAGTGCTTCCACTGCAGCAAGGGATTCTGGGAAATGGCATGCAAATGAGCACACAATGTGTCACCTTTTGCCTGAAAAACCATTGTTACATGGAGCCCATATAAGCTAATGCTCGCTGTTAACACAGCTTTAAAGCACAGCATGGGAATCTGAATCAAAGCCAGATAAACCATTCACAGACATGTCTCAACCTTAATGGGTATCATCAGTGTGAAGTTGGTTGTACTGATGGCTTTGCATACAGTCTTGAAAAATGCAAAGCCAGCAGTACAACCAACTTCACACTGATGCCCATTAAGATTGAAATATGTCTGAATGGTTTCCCATGCTGTGCTTTTAAAGCAGTGTTAACAGCGAGCATTAGCTTATATGGGCTCCATGTAAAACTAAGTATACCTTATTATTCAATAGCTTGTAGAACCACCTTTAGCAGCAATAACTTGAAGTAATTGTTTTCTGTATGACTTAATCAGTCTCTCACATTGTGGAGGAATTTGGGCCCACGCTTCTTTACAATGTTGCTTCAGTTCATTGAGGTTTGTGGGCATTTGTTTATGCACAGCACAGACTCTTAAGGTCCCGCCACAGCATTTCAATCGGGTTGAGGTCTGGACTTTGACTGGGCCATTGCAACACCTTGATTCTTTTCTTCTTCAGCCATTCTGTTGTAGATTTGCTGGTGTGCTTGGGATCATTGTCCTGTTGCATGACCCAATTTCGGCCAAGCTTTAGCTGTCGGACAGATGGCCTCACATTTGACTCTAGAATACTTTGGTATACATAGGAGTTCATGGTCGACTCAATGACTGCGAGGTTCCCAGGTCCTGTGGCTGCAAAACAAGCCCAAATCATCACCCCTCCATCACAGTGCTTGACAGTTGGTATGAGGTGTTTGTGCTGATATGCTGTGTTTGGTTTTCGCCAAACGTGCCGCTTTGCATTATGGTCAAACATCTCCATTTTGGTCTCGGTTGTCGAAAGGACATTGTTCCAGAAGTCTTGTGGTTTGTTCAGATGCAAATTTGCAAACCTAAGCCGTGCTGCCATGTTCTTTTTAGAGAGAAGAGGCTTTCTCCTCTCAACCCTTCCAAACAAACCATACTTGTTCAGTCTTTTTCTAATTGTACTGTCATGTTCTTTTACATTTAACATGCTAACTGAGGCCTGTAGAGTCTGAGATGTAACTCAGGTTTTTTGCAATTTCTCTGAGCATTGCATGGTCTGACCTTGGGGTGAATTTGCTGGGATGTCCACTCCTGGGAAGATTGGCAACTGTCTTGAATGTTTTCCACTTTTGAATAATCTTTGTCACTGTAAAATGATGGACTTTAAATTGTTTGGAAATGGCCTTATAACCCTTCCCAGCTTGATGGGCAGCAACAATGGCTTCTCTAAGATCATTGCTGATGTCTTTCCTCCTTGGCATTGTGTTAACACACACCTGAATGCTCCAGACCAGCAAACTGCTAAAACTTTGGCTTTTATAGAGGTGGTCACACTTGCTGCTGATCAATTCATCAAGGGCATTTGCTTAGCAGGACCTGTCTGCTACTTAGCATCTTAATTCCTATGGAAGCAGTAAGGGTATACTTAGTTTTTCACACATGGCTTCTCCATTTTGGCTTTATTTTTGTTAAATCATGACACGGTGTAATATGTCATGTGTTGTTGTTCATTTGAGGTTGTATTTACCTAATTTTAAGACCTTCTAAGGAACAGGTGATTGAATTCTATGGTTTTACATATAAGGACATAATAACAAAGAGGGTGTACTTTCTTTTTCACACACGTGTGTGTGTTCTGGGGTAAGTTTGTTGGGAATAGCAGAACACAACACGTTGTAGAAAAATACATTACATAGAAGAAAAATATTAAGGTAACCTTGAATGAAGCATAGTAAAAATACAATAAACAGATGGACAAAAAATAGATATCATCCCACGCGTTTCGCATTAAATGGCACTTTCTCAAGTAGTGATCACAAATGGAGATGAGACGCTTAATAAACCCTAATCCAGGGCATGACATCACACAATTAAAACAACTGAAGTCAATCAGTTCTATAATCAGAGAATAACAATCACCATAGGGTACGAATTGACTCGTAAAGTACTTCTCTACATTAACATTTACACTCCCTCCTCTTCTTGTCCTGACTCCAATGTGTAGTGAGGTGGATGTATGTAACCAATGTTTGCATTAATATTGCTTTTCAATTATAACAATGTACAGTTGCTGCTTTGAATTAGGCAAAGGTGCAAATGGATATATGAATTTTCTTTCTAACAACTTAAATTTGATATTTTGTCATATTTAGAATGATACCTTTTTATAGCTAACTACTTCTGTAAAGACACATTGTGTCCAGTGTTAAATGTAGCTATTTGAAAGTGGCTGTGACCCCAGTGCATTTCTTGTATAATGAAAAGTGTATAGAGGGAAATCAAAATATGTGTAAAATATTCAGTAACTCATTTTTTATTTAGTTGTAATTCTAGTTGCAAACAATTAAAGCTTCTGAGCATGTATAATAGAAAGGTAGATGAGGCTCGCCAACGGCTGCGTACAAATTACAGTTTCATTCGATAAAATAAAATGTTTTCCTTCTCATCCTGTATTCTTCTTCATCCCCTTGGAATGAAGAACCCATCAGAGACCGTATCCTCTACCTGCAAACTAGCACTGACCCCCTCAACTACTTCTGTGCTGGAGGGATTTGTAATACAACTCCTGGACATACCTTGCATGCAATGCTGCCATGACTCCAACCAAAGACACTGTGTGGGTGCAATCTCTTTCAACGTTGTTTCTGCCAGTCTCCTTCAAAAAGCATTACAGAATCTACACTAAAAAAACAATTCTTTAGCTAGATCTATTTTTAATCTTTGAACGTCCACTCATGTTTCTCTTTTTCTACCTCCTCCTTGTCTACCTTCCTGTGGAGCTTCTCTTTCAGACTGCCCTTAACCTCTTATCTGGAACGGCTTGCTACACACTGGTCTGTAAGGCAGGGGATAATGTCCCTTGTGGTATAAGGGCTACCCCACTTAGATGAGAGAGTGTGTGTGTGTGTGTGTGTGTGTGTGTGTATACATGTGTATGTGTATTCAATGTAAAAGATTCTTGGTTACTTTTTTCTTATTCCGTCATCCTTAGCTGACAGCGTAATTACTCCTCAGTCAGAAGAATGGAGACAACTTGAGCGGCTTTTGCTGTGGAAGAAGAGGTGTTACAAATAGTCTACTTTTGACAACGATTGTAGATTATAACTTCCCTCCAACGCATCTAGTTGTCAGTAAAGCTCTGGTAGTTTAAAATTGTGTTGACAAAAAAAGTATACTTCTCAGATGTTTTTCTACTTTTAAGACCCATACCTAGAATATTTCGGGGGCCGGAGCCTTTTTTTGGAAGATATCTGTTGGATAATTATATAGCTTACTTCTACGCAACTCGGTATATAAAAATGGCACAGGGGATCTCTGCTGCACAGAGCTTAGATAGAAGTAGAACAAAAAGTTCAAAGACCAGTGCTGCACAGTGAGAACTAGATTCAGGGAGAAAATTCTTCAAAAGCTCACGAAAATGAAGACATTTGATACTCGTATGGCTGCACAGACAGAAACATATATGAATCGTGAATAAAGTTCTTCCATAATGAAAATGAGTGCTATACAGATCCATCGTGTCTCCAACGATCGATCTTAGCGGCTACAAATGTGTATGGGCAATGAGTCCCTGGTGAGACCGGTTGACAGAGGGAGGATGGGATGAAGGGAGAGGGGGAAAGACCGAACCACGCTGTGGAACACCCCTCTTCAATGACCTGAGTGGCAAAGGTACCCCTCACTTCCTTCATGAACCCATGTCAATGTAAATCCTCTTCATATAGTGAGATAGCAAAGCATAAACCACTGTTTAATATATCAGTCCCATAGGATAGAAGTAGTGTCTGCATGAGCAGTCCCCTGCAATACTCCGTTTCTTCCGTCTGTGCTGTAGGAGCGTGGGTGACAGGACCACACAGAGCAGGTGGAACGGCCATCCCCACTATATTCTTATCCGCCAGGTTCTTCACATAGTCATCCCAGGACATGGTGGCGGCGGGGACAGGGGGCCTGTATGATAAGATTGGGGGACAGGATGCTCCGTGGCACAGGCTGCGCGGTGCTGTGAGACCAGGACAGCGGGGGACAGGCTGCGTGGGGAGAGCGGGGCACCATCGGCGCGGTGCTGTGAGACCAGGACAGCGGGGGACAGGCTGCGTGGGGAGAGCGGGGCACCAGCGGCTCGGTGCTGTGAGACCAGGACAGCGGGGGACAGGCTGCGTGGGGAGAGCGGGGCACCAGCGGCTCGGTGCTGTCAGAGCGGGGGACCCCCATCTCTCTTTTCCTCCACCCCCATCTCTCTCCATTGACCCCACTTCTCTCTCCTTCTCTCCCTCAACCCCCAGCTCCCTCTCTCCCCCCAACCTCTTCCACCTCTCACCCAGTCCTCCAATCCCTGAATCTCACACAATACCCCCAAATCCTACAATAATCCCCCACACACACAGTATATGCTCACTGTGCCCCCCTTGTATACACACACAGTATATACTCAATGTCCCCTTGTGTGTGTACACACACAAACACACACAGACACACACACACAGTATATACACACACAGTCACACAGTATATACTTGGTGTCTCCCCGTGTGTGTGTGTGTGTGTGTGTGTGTGTGTGTGTGTGTGTGTGTGTGTGTGTGTATGTATATATATATATATATATATTAAAAAAAATTTATACATATATACATACACACAATATATACTCACAGTGCCCCCCTTGTATACACAGACATACAGTATACTCAGTGACCCCCTTGTAAACACAGACACACAGTATATACTCCGTGTCCCCTGTACACGGTGTGTGGCCAGCGTGAGCATGCGTGGCGCTTAGCTGCTTGCCAAGCAAGCAAATTTGAATTTGCCGCTTGCTTGCGCCGCCGCACACTCGGCGCCACCCTGGCCGCAGCCTTAGAATGGAAGGGAAATTGCTTAAAGAACCTCGTGTTGTGTAGGCGGCCATGACGGCTCGCCTGCGGCCAAAATGTACCCGCCCGCGGTGACTGCCCGCGGTGACTGGGCGAGTGCATTTGTCGAGCCCTGCCTATTTGCCAGATATGTTAAAGATGCAAAAAGGTTCACACAAAAAAACAGCTTCCTCCCAAACCCCATATTGCATCTTTACTTAACATCAATTCACAGCAATCCATGCTGCTATTATTTATCATCTCCATTACATTCTAGTTTAGAGGCCATGTTATCCTTTCAATCATAAAATAATCTACAGGAGCAAAATGCAGCAGAACACCGAGTCTCTAGACGCGGTGGGACTGGGGCATGTATAGCCTCGCAATGAAGCTACAAAATACTTGAGAATTTCATTATGAAGTATATGATCTGAAGGACAAAAACAAAGTCATGTGTAAAAATGTTAATAAAATGTAAATTTTTAAGACAAAGTATGTTTTTAGTACTATTGCCTGTACTCGCACAAATCTATGCCTTGCCTTTACTTTCCATCTTCCGATTTCTGGGTAATTAACTTGCAATGTCCAGTATTTTTCAGACCGTTCTGTATAACTTTCTATTTGTAGTATTTTTACTCTCATGTTTTCATGTGTTACTTCTGCTATATGAGTCTAGTGAGCGCCCTCATAAGATCATGCCACAGTTTTCATTCCCACCAGAATTCCTATCACTTATTTTTCCCATCGGTCATTAATACTTGCATGAATAGATTGGCTCTACATTTGCTTTTGATCTTATTAAATATCGGATTTGTCTACTGAAAATATTTTGCCAGAAACTGTAAGACAATGTAAATGCTGATCCGATGGACATAACTCTCCATGGAGAGCTTTACAGTGCACTGAAAAATACAATTTTGTATTTGGTAAACTAGTACCTATAGATATTATAGCCTCCTTGTATAGACTGTCGTCACGGGGAGACTGCTAATAAAATATGCACATGAATATCCGCTGGGTTGTGGTTAAGGATTTCCTTACTCGTGTAAGGCATGTGTATAAAGGAAACTTTCCTATAATTTTATTCTTTGCAATGATGAGAAATAATAATAATGACTGTGTTGCATTATGTCTCCTTTATCCGTCTGTAGATCAGTGGAACAGGCTTCATGGGGCTTTACCACCAATATAGACATTATTTTGACACGCGGGCCAAATAGTTTTTATCTGCTATGTTTCCATGGTTTTAAAGGAGCACTCCAAGCGAACCCTTCTTCTCCCTCCCCCACCCCTCACATACAATTGAAGCAGGGGTTTTTCAGAGATGAACCCCATTCATTTCATTTCCAGGAACACCTTGCTTCCGGAGATACTTCCCACGGGACTGCCTTCTGCAAAGTTTTAAAGCTTTCGGATCACGCGGGCCAACAGGAATCCGCACCTGATGCCGACACGACTTCCTATTGGCCCTCAGGGTGCGGGAGCTTTGAAAAATGGCCATTACATGAGCCGACGTGGCTACCGGTGCCCCCCATGGAGAGAAGTATCTTGGGAAGCAGCGGGTCCCCGGAGCTGAAATTAATGGGCTTCAGCTCCGGATTCCCCTTCACAACAATGTAAAAAAAAAAAAGAAACAAAAAGGAGGGGGGGGGGGGGGGGGAATGTCCGCTTGGCTTGCCGCTTTAACAGGTACAGATGGATATATATTTTTACCAGCTACATATGGACAGTTTGTGGGTTATGTATCAAAGATGGTACAACACTGGGTCAAAAAAGCACTACTATATTTATCTAAGCAAAAATCCAGTTGAAGGCAATTTGGTGTTATTTACCCTGGTGCAGAAAGTTACATGTAGACCTATTGTTCACAAGAGGTAAAATCATGGCTCTCTGCTTCCAAGCCATTCTTTCATTGACGTATTTGATGGATGACATAGCTTTACAGATATGCCTGCAGTGTGGCTGCGAACAATGGCTGGCAAAGAAAGGGATTGTGTGTATGGTTTTCCTGACATCTCTGTGCCCTTCAAATGCTTTTAGTTGCTGCAAAATCGATGCAACAGCAGCAGCTTTCACATGAATGGCCTATGTTTATTCTCATTTGTCAATTAATATATTTTTGCCCCACCTAGTAAAGCTAGGCTGAGGGTCCAGATGAGACACATACTGTATAAGGAAGACAACTCATGCTACCCGTAGCCAATTGATTTGAGCTTTTTGTGGTTTGTTTTCATGTTCATTTTGACCAAAAGATCATTTTAAAAAATCTACCTGGGTTGTAAGGGACAGAGAAGCAAAATTGTTTGATGCCAGTGCTTGCCATTTTGTCTCGCAGTATATATCGCTCATCGTAAACCAGAGCTGTTTACAGTCTACATCTAACGTTCATGTCTCAAGCTCATTCAATATTGGGTTTGCAGCAAAATGAGAGCATTCAACCATTGCACATGCTCTGTACCATTTGTAAAGGTTGCTTTGAATTGTAAGATACAGGTGCGCCGACGAGTATTCTAAAACTTGCCATGGAAAATCTGGGGCTATCACCAACAAGACCCAGGTACATGCTGCAAACATTTCAGTGACATTTCTGCAGAGACTAATGGCCCATCGGATTAACACAGCAGGGGTCCCTGGCAGTCCCATTCAGTTTGAATGGGACTGCCAGGGACCCCCACTGTTAATCCGATGGGCCATTAGTCTGTCTGCAGAAATGTCACTGAAATGTTGCAGCATGTACCTGGATCTTGTTGGTGATTGCCCCAGATTTGTTTTAGAATACTCGTCGGCACTACAGTATGTGCTAGATCTCCCAGCCATGGAATCCAAGAAATACTGTAGCACAAAACCAAAGAACATGACATTTATCATGCAGACTGCATTTGTTAGGGATTAGTTGGGAGCTCCTAGCAAGATGAAGAAAGAATATTGCAGCTATTCCAAGTGTGTGACTAAGTCATAAAGAGGCCATTGACTTCAGTACCAGTTAACACCAGATTGGAGTCTGATACCGTACATGAGTGCTTAATTAATATACCCCAATGAGGCCCTTACCTTTTACAGTAGCTTCCCACTTCAGGGAAGGTGAGCGGTTATCTTGTGATATGATGCAATGTGTTACTTCTAACGAACCCAGAGCCCTAGCAACACTCCGAAGGAGGAGAGTGGGCACTGAAGAAAAAGCTTCCATGACCTACCCTTGAGAAATCCGCCTACCGTCTACGCGAAACGTACGTCGGGTACGTCCGCTTACGTCCCGTCCATCAGCGCTCGGTCCATACCGGGATAGCACTATATTGGTGGTTGGCACGATTTCTCGCATTAGGTAGCATTTACTATAAGCCTTATAGAGAGGGATAATTTCCCTCCAGCAACAGTTAAATTCGGCTGCTAAAGCTACTGACTCAACATTTGGTGAGATATACCCACAGGGAGTTCTCAATGTCGATGGGCTCAGCCATTGGGGCAGAATTATCTGTCGTTTGAATATTTGCAGGGCTTATTCTCCACTGCTTCAGATAGCCATGGTAAAGAGCGCAGTGTTCCTATAGCTAATTTAGGCAGGTAACACTGACACATCTATAGGATTGCTCACACACAATTCACCACAAGGTAATCATATTCTAATTAAAGGATACAATACATGATACTGCCAGTGGTGCACAACAAACGTTACAGCATCCTGCTCAAGCACACACATTTCTCTATTTTTAATTGTTTTTATTAGTTTTTTTTTTTCTTTCTCTCAGGACTCCTTTATTTTATTACATCTAAATAAAGTATATATTTTATATCTGTTGGGAGTCTTTTCAAGTGCAGCTAAAGGGATTTTTTTCTCTCTCAGTAATATACTTACAGTACTACCTCTATCTCCCTGCTAGCACCTTCTCAGTCTTGGGTTCCTGATTTAATTACCTTACACACGCCCTCCTGGACGTGGAGCAGGGTTTTCTTAACCCCCTAAGGCAAGGGTGAGCAAACTGGGGGGTGCAATATTTTTTTGGGGAGGGGGGGGCGAGGCTGTTTCAGAGGCCCCGCACGTTTCCCCCAAGGCGTTTAAATTAAATGCAGAGGGACCGCGCAAGGCCTCTGCAACTTCACATACCGTGATTCAGTCGGCTACAGCGATCACTCGCCATGGCAACGTGGCGTCAAATGACGCTTCAGAGCAGGTGAGGGAGGGGGGAGAGCCGGCAGGGGGACGCAAGGCAAGAAGTTTGCGCACCCCTGCCCTAGGGGGTGTCCCCCTCCTTACCTTTTACAGCAGCTTCCCACTTCAGAGGTCAGTGGTTATCTTGTGATGTGATGCAATGTGTTACTTCTTCCTTGCAGAGCTGATGGACGTCACGTGCACGTTGCTATTGCTGAACCCAGATTTCACCACGGCGTGGAATGTGAGGTATGTCACAGTCATCAAGTTATGCTACTTGTAATGTACTTGTACCCCCCTAGTAATGTCACTATCACCGTGGCTACAAGGGCAGTGGTTAGAATATTGCCCATCCTATGCCAGGTGACAGGCTAGACGCCGCCTTGAAGGTGGGTGTGGCTAGGTTTATGCCTAGTCACTTATTCATACATCATGGGAGAGGGCCGTTACCCTGCAGGAACCCATGCATTTAACCCTCTAGGGCCCTTAAGTGAACATAGGAATCCCAGAGCGGGGTTACACCTATAACTAAATAATAAAATGTAATGCAACTGGTTGTGCTGCTAGGGGCATTATCAGTTTGACCATCGCTCCCATAATAGTTAACATTTGTATGGGTAGCATTGAGCAATCGTCGCTGAGCTTTCCTAGATTTATAAGCTCCTCTGCCGGCCCTTATTCAGTATAGTTCTTGAATGTCTATTAGTAAAAGCTGTAGTGTATGGGGAGTGTCTGTCTTGTGGGTTATCAGTGTGGGTTAGAGGGCCGTGCAAGGGTGAGCCCTGCCAAGGTAAATATTTGAGGCAGTGAGATTTGTCTTCAGATTCTCTTCGGCTCTCTCCCATACTTTTAACTGTGGGTGTTTACAGTTTTATAGACTACTCGGCGCCGTATGATAAAATGAAAAATTGGGAATCTGGTTAATTCTTCATATAAATGGTAAACATTGAGTCTCTTACTTTTTTTTTTTTTTTTAAACCAGGAATGCAAATAAAAACCAAAAGAGCTCCCTGTTTTGAGTGTTTTTCTCCAGTACCGCAGATTGATTTAACACCATTCTTTATAACGCAGGAATGATAAGTCATGCTGTTCTGTTAAAAATATATATTAAAATTACCGGTACAAACTAATATCACTGGAGTTCTACAAAACATTAGGAACATGAAAGAATCAATGCTCTGTGAATAAAAAAATGATGGCTTGTTTAAAAAAATAAAAAAAATAATAATATTTGGGGATTGCAAGTTTGAACCGTTGAGCATGGTTTGTAAACTCTTCTGTTGGGAGAGCGCTATTGAACTTGTTGACCCCAAGTCACAAGTAGAGAAGATCCCCCAGCACAGGTTTTAATCGAGGCCTGTACAATTGTAACTTTGGTTGTTTCAGATTTTCTATAAATAAAAGAACGTCTCTATGCATATTTATGAACATATAAATATGTGATGCTTTGGAAAAGCACTATATATTGTTTTCGATGTTGAAACGGCTTGGGCATTGTTGCAGGAAGAATGTATTGTTACAGGAGGACATGTATTAAATTCTTGCTAAATTTTGCTCTCTAGATGAGAGAATTAGTTTCCTCTGTGTGGTTTATTCCGGTCCTATGCATAGAAGAAACCTTTAGGCAGAGATAATTCAAGACATTAACCATTCAGCGCTGGAGATGCCAGGAACACAATTCCAAATAAGTTAATAGGGCATTTACTCTTGGCAGCCAATAAAACAAATGCAGTATATTTTATACATAATCTGACCCTGGACTTCCGGTTCTGGGTACTCTGTCCCTTGGATATTAGCAATTTTACTCATTGGCTTTATTTCATGTCTGTGGAAAAAATATATATATACTGCTGACAAGTTGGCCTCACGCTAGCTAGCCAATAGGAAGTTGCGATTTCTTGTGGAGATGCTGCTTTCCTATGCATAACCATGTTGGATTATTTTTCCCCTTAAGATGTCATGGGAGTTAAAATGAGATATTGTTTAAAAAGATCAATACCCACAGACGGCATTGCAGGGTAAGCAGAATGTCTTCTATGCTGCTGTATGCAATGCATTTTTTCTGGCCTATATCTCACACACCATTGAACATATTTACTTGGAAAACAAACGTAAGATTGGTACAAGAAGCAGGGAATGGTTTTCGCTTGCTGCAATGTGTCCATATTATGTGGGACTGCTCATTTATACCACATGTCGATATGTAGAGCCATGCATGTTGCATGCATTGGATTCAGTTATATGTTATTCTCTTTTGCCGGTATAATCTAACAAATGTTTCTTTTCTCAACAGGAAAGAGCTGATGCAGTCTGGAGCCTTGAACCCAGTTAAAGATTTACAACTAGGGAAACTAGCATTGACTAAGTTCCCTAAAAGCCCCGAGACGTGGATTCACAGGTCTGATTCTCAGCCTTTTTTATTTTTCGTTTATTAGAGAGAAAAAAATGCTGAGTAGCACTTTTTACTTTCACTGTGGCCAAATCAAATGTATTTATTTTACAAATGACCTCTACTTTTCTCACAGGCATGTACTTTGGAGGAAAAATTGATTTTAAAATAATATTTGCACAGCTAATTTAAGATCTCGCCATAATTTCTGCTGCTGCAAAAAAATTACTTTGCAGAATTGGACCCCAGGGCTCGTGGCATATGAGTATATTTGTTCTTCCTTTATATATTAAAATATGATGCAAACACAGGGCTCTCAGACAAGCATTTTACCCTCTTCACATGGGAACAATGCAGACGTCACAAGCCGAGTTAAAAGACAATACTTAATTAATAATCAATGCGTTTGTGAATATCTCAGTTTGATATCCTACATCACTAGAATCACTGTACTAATATAATACACGTAAGCATCTGGAGAAAGCAAAAGTGAAGGGACACATTATGGTACCATTCATGCTGCATACTAATCAGACGCTGAAACATAGAAATTGTTGCCAGATGAGGATCACTTGATCTTCCAAGTCTGCCCGCCATCATTTAATGCAGTCAATTCCAAGCAATCAACCATGCATGCGATGTCTCCTATCACTGAGACTTGGGAAAAGATCTCTTTATCTGCCACTGACATGCACTGGGATTATATATTTATAAAATGTTTTACCAGGAAATAATGCATTGAGAGTTACCTCATTTGCAAGTATGTCCTGGGATGAGGGGACTTTTATAAAGAAGACAGAATAGGTATTTTTATTAATTTTTTTTACATGATTAAGTAGGGAGCGATTGCATGAAATATCTAGAAGTGTCCTGTTTACATTATCTGTGATTAATGTACCAAGTACTGTACCATTTAAATGACTACAGAAAATTACTATTGGTCCCATCTTGCCTTATGGGGTCATTTTAACTACGTTCTGTAAAACGTCACAATCTGGTTCAACTGTAGTGTTTTCCATTTCTCTTCAGGGTTTTCTCAAGCATTATTTAAGTTATTTTGCTGTATGTGTCTTTGATCCCTCAGCAGGAAGGCAGATCCATACATCAGTGTATTTTATATCCCCAAATCAACATTGTGAATGGCGAGTCTCTTCACTTTAGACCTTTTTTGTTTCAATCTTTATTGCCACAGGAGATGGGAAATTTATTGCGGTTCTCATTTAGCAATGAAAAGATGAAACGGGAGAATAATTGTGTTTGTGCTAATTCCTCCAGTTCATCCGAACTCTGAATTCTGATCAGGAGATAAAATGCACATTCTCTGGAAAAAATAAACCAGTCATTTTTGGGAGAAAAGAAAAATCTATTAGTGTATCTTTCTCTTTAAACTTAAATAAACTGGTTCTTGTTTCTGGAGCCCCATGAGGTGAAAGTTAATTTCCTTTTGTATACAAGTCATATTTTGGTGGGACGCATGCATATTTTTTTTATGGAGCGTTTTATTAGTTTAGAATTGACTTAATAGGTTAAAAGTTGGTCCTGTGTCCTGGAACATCTATTTCTGAAATCACATAAGTCATGCAGTATCATAACTTTCAGAGCAGACTTTGTATTAAATTCCTTAATGATCACATAATAAACATATGAATAAGTACAAATGGGGACTGCCTGTGTGAGGCAGCATACTTAAATGATAGGAAATAACTAACAAAATATATTTCCTCCCATAGGCAGTGTAAACAACTACTGTAAATAAACAGTGTATGAAAACTAATACAAACAATAATGTGAACATTTCTATTTCTCCTGCGAGCAACAACAAAAAAGGAGATGGCAGCGCACTGCCCAGGGAGCCAGCTGATATAAAAATGAAAAATGTATTGAATAAACAGCATAACCCAAATGAGGGTGTAGGCCCTCCTACGCGTTTCGCACACGAATGTGCTTTATCGAGGAGTATGGGGTTGTTAACCAGGTACCCTCTTTATATACACTAAAGAAAAACATCACATTTCGCACCAAAATCAGGTCTGTGCATGACGTCACAGCGGCCCGCACCCGCGCGCATCCTCTACGACAGCGGTGCGCAAACTGGGGGGCTCCAGGACGCATTACCATGGCAACGTGGCGTCAAATAATGCAGCGGGGTAATTGATGTCATGGTTGCCACGGTAACGGGACGTCACACGACCCCCCCCGCGCGTCATTTGCGAGGTAAGGAGGGGGGATGCACCGAGGAGGAGAGCAGGCACGGGGGGGGGCGCAGCAAAAAAAGTTTGTGCGCCCCTGACCTACGACACCAACACAAGCCAGAATGTAGCAGTAGAAAAGAACGACCGTCTGCTGCGCTCCTCCCCCTCCTGCAGTATCTTCAGATCTAAAGCCTCATAATAACTAATGCGCATGTTGACATTAATGATTACAATCATGCCCCAAATTCTAAAGCCAACCCACGGAAGACTTATAGATATAGCATGGAAGAGAGAGAGCGCAACACAACTGCCATAATAGAGATATATTTACATCCTAGTACAGCTTATTTATACACCCATGGGCCCCCATGACAAATCCCCTAACAAACATCAACAGAAGACAAACATTTATCACAAAAATCAACATCTTTCCCACAGATGTATATCTTAATGTATAAATCAACATTGAAGCATGAGAATAATGGAATTAGTATTTACACATAATTCATTGTTAAAAACAATTGTAGATTTTTTTTTATTTATATATATATATATATAAATAAAAAAAAACGAGACCACGACTATTCTAAAGCTTGCCTTAAACTAGCCCGGTTACATTCTGGGTATGTGCTGGGCTTGTTTAAGGCAACTGAATTGACTAATGACCCATAGGAATAACACAGCAGGGGTCCCTGGCAGTCCCATTCAGTTTGAATGGGACTGCCAGGTACCCCTGCTGTTAATCTGATGGGCCATTAATCAATGCAGAAATGCTGGGTCTAGTTTAAGGCAAGTTTAAGGCATGTACCTGGGTCTTTTTGGCGATTGCCACTGGTTTGTGTTAGAATAGTCGCAGTCTCTGCTGTATATAACCACATTTCTACTGTTAATATAAAACGCCTCCTAAGGGTGAGATAAAATTGCAATATGCTGGAAAATGCGTGGTTGTATGATCTAAATAAATCTTGTTTTTGAATACAATTTTATTAAATTCTCAAAACCATTTGATGTTTTTCTTCAGTGTATATAAAGAGGATCCCTGGTTAACAACCCCATACTCCTTAAAAAAGCACATTCGTGTGCGAAACGCGTAGGAGGACCTACACCTCCTTTGGGTGATGCTGTTTATTCAATACATTTTTCATTTTTATATCACCTGGCTCCCTTGGCAGTGCGCTGCTATCTCCTTTTTTTCCGTTGCTATCTGGATATCTCTATCAGCGGCTGGACACGCCACAATATACTTATTGAGGCTCTAGGAGTGGGTAAGATTCATTTCAAGAAGAAAACTATTCGGGATTTATTGTTTTTGACATTTATTATTTCCAGTGGTTTTTTATGGTTTTTCTCCAATGAGGTTACAGCAAGGTGATTTTTTTTATCATTTTTGACGGTCTCCTTCAGGAGAATCTGTTATTATTATTTCACACTGGATACTCACACATCACTATACCCACTTCATGCAAGAGTTATACTCATATGTTTTATTCACTGCCATTTTATATTGCATTCCGGAACTATTGGAGCACCCACAATCCTCACACTCTACTTATCCTGCTCACTGAATCACATTTGAGCCACGTGACCCATTATGTAAATACGATGATGGGAGAACTCTCGTTAAACGTGTTTTGCAAGTAAGAGCGCACGGTGGATATATATACAGCACAGAACATGTTGGCTAATATCAAGAATTCGTCCTGTGAACATCATTTGTCTCAATCACATTCTTGATTTGATCAGCTCCCGTTTCATTTTATTCTTCTGAAATACAAGTTTCCCGTGGCTTCCCAAATGGAATACATTTTAAAAATGATTTCCCATGGGAGTTGTGATGTCACTGCTTTATTATCTTCCTGTCGGACTCCCTCATTCCAGTGTGTTGAGAAGCTAGGGAGGTTGGCATTCCCTGACATGTACTACCCCCCCGAGTGAACTAAATCAAACTCCCACCAGAAAGTAATTTCCAAAGAAACAACATCTTTACCTCTGGCAACTATTTATAACATAACTACATATACTTTCTTGTCTCATCACTTCCCACCAAAGGGAGTGCTGAGTAACTTCATGTCATTACATCTCCCTAAGCACCATGGGAGATAATGTATACGGTGCAGCTAGTCAGAGACAGTTTTATTGACCAGTTTTGGTCCTTGAATTACCTTCTCAAGGTGCATGGAGTGAGTACACCACAGATGGTGGTTATTCATTTAAACACGTTTTCCATGATTTTGCAAGTGTACATTCTGCTGTACCCTGGAATAATAGACACACAGTGAGTGCCGGGCTCAAAAAGTCTACTGATTTAAATACTTGGTAAATGTACTTGCTCAAGATCACCGTTTCACATCAGTGCCTTAACTACAAAGGCCAGGAGATGAAGCACTCGTGTTTTACAGGAGGACAATCACATACTGTATTTGATTGCCGGTCCATTAAGTAGTGGAGCAGTTTAAAGTGCTGACCATTATGAACTCACGGCAGGCAGGTTGCTTCCTTATAATGTTTGGTTCTACTTAAAACATCACATAGGGCATTTTGCTTGTATTGCAAACAGTTTTTCGCTGCACCAGGTAGAAATTGTGTACAATGCTGCCAATACAATTTTTTTTTTTTTTTTGTTCTCTCCTTTCCATGATTACTTGTGAAACAGACGATGGGTATTACAGAGAATAATGCAGCAATATGCCATGCCCTCTTCGGTCAATAAGGAGGGTAGCTGTCCAGTACCCGCAGAGCGCATGCGTGAAATAGTGCAAGAGGAGATGCATGTCTGCGGTGAAGCAGCAGGGAGGTACCCCAGCAATTACAACGCCTGGTCCCATCGCATCTGGGTTATACAGCATCTGGGCAAACTAAACGTCAAGGTATAGTAAAAAAGAAAATCGGTATTTCTAAAGTCTGTAGAAAGTTCATATGAATTATCCTAAATAATAGGGGCTTATGCCAAGGATTTGCAAAGCAAAAACCATTTTCCAAATCCAAAGAAATATTCAAGGAAATATTGACATTACATTAGGTAAACCATATAATGGGGCTACAAATGACTTCTGGGGGTCCTCTCCAAAAATCTCAAGAACACATCAGGAGACGTAAAAAGCGGTACTCCATATGTATTTAAATCATATCACAACATATTGCAGGAATGTAAATATACAGAAAATAAACAAGAAAACAATTGTTGTCTTATCAGTAGATATTGTTGTTTATGTTCTTGCATTATATTTTAATATGAATTTAATATTTATGTTTGCTGAATAATTATTTTCACTTCCCAATATATAGCACACCAACTGAAATGGACAGTAGTTGCCTTAGACCAAACCTGTCGGCATATCACAATTTCTCCATGATCAAAATATCCATAAGTATTGTTTTTATAGAGCATAAATTTACCCTTTTTTGTAGAGGGGCTTTCAATGCATTGCTCTGCAGGCTACCCTGATGTTAAAGGAGTTAAAGTACAACGTTTTAATAGTAGTAGTAGTAGTAGTAGTAGAAAATCAAATTTAATGTACAGTAGGTGGTGATACCTTCTAGTGGACCAACATTAGAGGATTTTATATTTGAAATTATAGTGTACACCATTTTCGAAACCTCACAGGTTTCTTCTTGAATTGTGCGGTTATAAAAACCTGTGATCTTCTAAAGCTCTATTCATTATAGCTTCATCTATGAAGAACTCTAATGTTGGTCAGCTAAAAGGTATCATAACCTACATCGAATCTAGAACTGTTGAATACAATTTGGCTAAATATTCTATGCCATTTTACACAAGAAGTTAGCAACCACAAAGACAATTGTGAAAAAGGTCTGTAAAAATAGAGCAGATGGCCAAAGAGCAGCCCTGTTGCGTAGGCTTCAAATATGAGATGCAGTGGGGTGAATATTTTACATGTAGAGGATGAAGTGAGCGACTTGTTCTTCGACTCAGCACAGGTTTCAAACAAGTTCCTCTAGGGCATGTCAGCACGTAAGTGTTCATAAGTTCCAGATTCCTGACTTAGATTCTGTCCACTTCTGAAGCACATTAAGAGATATTTAGCAGTGGGATCCTTATGTGAATCCCTTAATCATGGTGACTCCAATCATCAAACAAAGTACAAGCTGCAGAGATTGGGGACGTAAGATCATCCTTAAATGTATTTGCCTAGCTGTTGATTAGCATAACACATGGTGACACTGCCTTCTTTTCTAGTTCACAAACGTAACAAACCACCTTTAACCATAGTGGTCATTGCATATATATATATATCTATATCATTTTAAAAAGCCTGTTTAACAGTTCTGTTATGATGGAGTTGTAATAGAATAGGGATACTTAAGTGGCAGGCTCTGGGAGAAATTTTGCACTTCCAGTACGCTGTGCCTGTACCCCCATACTTGAAAACCATCCCCTCTATGGTATATACCGTAGCTCAAAACTGGAGTGCCTGATTACCAGCATCTTTGTAAGAAATAATGGAGTTACCCTGTGTACAGTAGTGCTAGCAAAGCTATATTCTTAGTCACGTGATACCTCTTGTTGGACTAACATAAGAATAGATATATCTTCACTTATTCGCTTAAAACTTTGTCTGCCAGACAGTTCAAATCCACATTGTGTTTCCTCAGATGTAGCAAGGTGAATCTTCAGATTAACAAAAGAATCACATCGTACAAAGAATCCGGTTCCTGAAATCCATTCGTTGATCCATAACTATTAGATGTTCAACAGAGAAATGCTTTGATCCTCTTCAGTGATTATTTCCAGTGTCCTAGTCATTTCATTTTATCTTGGGATGCACAGCGCTTCTTGGTGTGGTTGATTTATATAGTAGTTTTCGCCTCTTATTTAATAGACCAGTCTCTTTAGGAATTGTGGTTGGCAGAGCTGAGACATCAGTTTTTCTGTGCTAGCTCCTTGCAGCTCTAATGAAAGATCAGCCAACCCCTTCCTTTGTTATCCTGGTTATAAATGTTCTTTTGTTAAAGCATATCTTTGCACACTGTTGCAGGTCTCTCTCTGGAATTTGGGAGGTTTAATATCATTCGCCTCCAAATGTTAACACTTTCACCAAATAAAAATAGCACTTGTGGGCACAATCGCATGTATTCGGTCCACAAACCTGCCCTTCGCCATTATCTCTTGGCATACAATGCTTCCATTGCCACCAGGGATTCTGGGTAATGACGTGCAAATGAGCACTCTGTGTTGTCACTTTTTGCTTCTTATCCATTTTAACATGCACCTCTATCACTATTTCAGAAAGAAAACAAATCTGAGGATTAGAGTGATAAAAATAATGGAGAACATTAATCGCACTATACTGGAAAAATATTTGCCTAAATTAGGATCTTTTTAAGGCACAGATTCCTAGGAAATAGAAGGAAATAATTAGGCAAAATATTTAAGTTCTGTAGCCGATGGACTGGTGTGGAAATATTTTAGAGTTGTGGAATTCTAGCATTGACGTTAAGTTTCCAGTCATCCATACAATATTTTTACCCACCATAAACAATATGTGTCTGGGTGTATTACAGTGTCACATGTCAAAGAGGGGCTCAAAATGAATGAACAGGAGCAGATTATTTTGTGCCAGAAAAAAAAAACACGTTCTGAACAAGTACATTAGTTCTTTGTTCATGAGGTCATGGAAATGCATTTCAGGCCCCTTTGACAGTGATTGTTGGGTTGTAATGTTTCATGTATTTAGATTATCCCAAGCCCTATCCATCACCAGACTAATAAAAGCAGGTAGGTTGTGACCTGCAATAACGTCGCATTTGTTTTCTTTGGGCTCCTATACTAATCTGATTTATTTAAGAGTGTCTCCAGATGGTAGTCGGCCTGAGAAGGGACAGGTCATATGTCTGCCCTGTATAACACAATGAATTGACATGTAGCTTTTTCGTTTCCAGCTTCTCGTTGATGAGCTGTCTTCCACAAAACACTGGGTCTCCATGCACGTGTCCGACCACAGTGGATTCCACTATCGTCAGTTCCTCTTGAAGTCTCTACCGGGCAGAACGTTAATGGACAGTGATAACTCTGTACTGGTAGCAAACCAATTTGTAAACGAGCAAAGTCTGTGCCTTCCAAGAGAAGAGGAGGTCAACTGGGAAGCGCCAAGAGTCGATCTTCCTCTTTTGCTAGAAGAAGAAATGGCGCTTAGCAGAGACCTTATTGATTCCTATCCAGGCCACGAAACACTTTGGTGTCACAGGTGAGGAAACATGACATCATGAATGGCCAAACACATTTGTGCTTTATTCAATAGAGTGTGATGGTACCGATGTACGTGAATGGGAGTCTCCGTGTAGTACTGTTAAATTGGCACTTGCATAGTTTATTAAATAAGGCCTAGTGTCTCATAAATGAGCATGAATTTAATATTCCACATATATTAAGTGGAGTCCTCTGTGAGAGAAGCTTTGCACTCCTTAGGTTTACAGATCATACCCCAACTAGCACATTTAGATGCTTCTATTTTTCCGTACAGTAAATAAAAATATCACTTGTGAGCACATTCACATGTCTGATAGGTCTGCTTATCCCCATTATCTCTTGTCGTACAGTGCTTTCACTGCAGCCAGGGATTATAGGAAAGGACATGCAAATGTCACCTTTTGCTTCATGTCCATTTTAACATGGACCCCTATAAGCTTATACCTGCTGCATTACACAGATTGTCAGCACAGCCTGGGTTAAAGAAGTGCATAGCCAGTAAACCCACTCACAGTTGTTTTAACCTTTTGGGTGTCTTCAGTGGTTATACTGGTTAGACTGGCTTTGCAATGTGAAGTTAGAATAGGTTTCAACCACATATCATATACGTTATGATGGGTAAAAAAAAGTGACCAAAAACATCCACCGTACAGTATATAGCAAATAAAAATACCCCTTGTGAGCACATTCACGTGTCTCAGACAGGTCTGAGTACAGTAGGATGTTTGAAAACAAGCACTGGAAACGGCATTATTAGTATCATTTGCAACTGAAGCAATGGTGGCTGTGTAAGTTGGGTGCTGCCTCACTTCCATCTTAATTCATTTATTCTCTTCAATGTTTTGGCTGTTCTTACAGTATAAGACTTCAGCTTTTCTATGGATATTAGTGGGACTTCCTGCAGGTACAGTAAGTTGTGACCATTTCAACTGGTTTGTGAACAACATGCTCACAAACTAGTCACCAACTCTGGCTTGTAACCACAAGCTGTTTAGTTGGTAACTGCGCATCGTTTGTTTCTGGAATTACAATGGAACAGTGGCCTGTCTGAGTTGGGCTTAGAGGCTGGTGAAATCTTTTCCACTTCCTTGCCCCCAATCTTGTACTGTGTTACCTGCCACATAATTAAACTGTACAGGTATGGAATGAAGTGGCTCTGTTTAATTATGTGAGCTGCCCTATGTATTTGTGTGGCTGGCCGATCTGCAGCTTCTTCCAGCACTGAAGGGGTTTATCAGCTGCAATGTATTCTAATGTCATTGTGTCCATTGCAGTCTGCCATTAACAGACATTAAGGGACATCTTTATCTTTATGTAAAAATGTACTGTATGTGCTTCACCCTCTCAATCTCCTTTATTTGTAATGGGAAGGCCACAGTAAAAGAATGTAGTCTATTTAGTTATTTCTTCATTTTCCATGACTTTGAGCGCTTTAAAAAAAAAACAATAGAGATGGAGAATTGAAGTATCAGGTTTTCTGCTTCTGTAGTAAGGGAGCAGCTGGCAAAAACAAATGCAATGTGGGGGGATTCTGAATGTCTTTGAAAACCTGCAACTTTTAGATGTATTATTTGAAAAGGAAACCTAGCATAGAGTTTGAACACGCCTCTTTATCCACAGGTTTAAGAAGCCAATACATTGAAGGGGAAAAAAACCTTGGGTAACATACAGAGGGACCCTCCGAGGGTTTGGAAAGATTAAAATCAAACCAGAGGGGGAAATACTGTATTTGGTAGTACAAAATGTTACAAAAACAGACAGACTAATGGGCCATGTGCTGCCATTCTTACTATATTCATACGGGCTTGAAATTAATTTTGCAATTTAGTTCCCCCCCATGTGTATATCACAGTCCAAAACTATTGTACACAAAGCTCTGTTTAGCCATCAATAATGTGTTCCTTTTTTCCCCACCAATAATCTTTTGTAAGGCGACAGATATTCAACTTGGAACATCATCTGCACAGTGAGCAGTCTCGCTTAGCAACTCGACAAGCCACACATCCGGACAGCGGTGATGGGTCCGGGAACATTTCACATAGCAGCACCAGCTTCGTCGGCCTCCACACCAATACTATGGATGTAGATGGTGTGAATAACCCAAACAAGCAAGGCTACTACACCCAGGAAACAAAGCGCCTAAAGCGGGCTCCATTACCAGACTCTCTCCGCTACGAATCGGAGCTCAGGTTCATCGATGGTGTTTTATCCAGTTGCAGAAGTGTTGAGCAGACCAGGTTTGCTGCTGCTTACAGGAAATGGCTGCTGTCTTTGCTCGGTCACTAACATATCCGAAAAACCTACTATAAGGATTACTTCCAGTGCAATATTCCCTTTTCTCCAGTAGTACCACGCCATGGTTACAAGGATTGTAAAAACAAGAGCTTCTCACTTTTTTTACAGCCAATTCGGAGGTCTGCTCAAGGGGAAGGTCTTTCAGGGTTTGTTTGTTTTAAATGTATTTATTTTTTATCCGAGAGCGTTTCATCCTAACAGGCATTTACGCGGGAAAGAAAAAGGCAAAGGCTTAAACTCTGGTTTTCACTGATTTTTGTGTAACAAAATGTCAACTGCGTTACACATGTCCTTTTTTTGTAATGCTCCGTGCACACCTCTTCTGCTTATGCATTTGGAAACATTGTTACTTTGAAATTCCGTGTTTTTTAGTTCGTAAATACGAAGAGCATAAGAAGGCAGCATCCGTTGCTTTTCAAGAGGGAGTAGCACCTTTTGCTCTTGGTCTGCTCACGGCCGCCCATCCCCGAAGATTTGAGGAAAACTAATCGCTGTAACCCTTCCTACTTTTTTTTTTTTATTGTAGAGTATACATTTTTTTTCTTTTTTTAAAGCTGCAGTTCAGTCTTTTTTGTTTTTCATTTATTTTTTTACTTCAATAGTTTCATGTGGGCAATCTCTAATTACCTAAAGAACTGTAGTGTAGGAAAGTGTAGGTTTGTATATTTAGTACAATCCAAAAGTTTAGGGAAACAACCTCACGCGAGGAGAATCCTGCGTGTGCAGCCAACACAACATAGACAAACAATTTCTTCAAAGTGCAGGTCTCCTCTAAGACAGAGGCACAAAGCTGAGCTCTACTTACAGGTTCATAATGAAATTCTCCATTTAAAGCTGCAGTTCAGTCTTTTTTTTTATTTTATTTATTTTTTTACTTCAATAGTTTCATGTGTGCAATCTCTAATTACCTAAAGAACTGTATAGCTGCCAGTCAATTCATTCTCCATGTATTGATAGGCGAAATTTGGTGACATAATTAGAGCTGGCATATGTTTTTATTTGCTTCTGTCAGTCAGTGGAAGCTCATGAATATTCATGAGCACTCCTGCACTGACATGTGCTAGAGGGAGGGCAGGGCTGACAAAGGGGTGTGCCAGGGCTTATGACAGGACATGAAGGGGCAGTGCCTTAGCAAATGGCTGTTAAAATAGAATACAAGAAAATTGGTCTTTCAACGTTGTTTTTATAAAAACAAAATGCTAAAAGTATTTTTTCTGACTACAGAACTGATTTATTAAAAAAAAACACACATACAGGATATTGACTGAACTGCAGCTTTAAAGACCATCTCGCAGGCATGCCAGAAACTTCAGGTTGTGTCTTATACACCAGGGGTGCGCAAATTGGAGGGCCGTAATAGATTTTTGGGGGGGGCAGTTATAGAGGCTCCGCGCGAGGCCTCCATAATACACTTCCCTTCCAGTGATGCGTCGTCATGGTAACCCGGCGTCAAATGACGCTGCGGGGTCATGTGACCATGGCAACGTGACGTCACATGACCCTGCGTGTCATTTGACGGAGGGGGGGCGCCAGGCGCCGAAGAGAGCAGGCAGGGGTGCGCACGGGGAAAAGTTTGCGCACCCCTGTAATATACACAATAACACTTGCTCTGCTGTTCCTATTGCTGGGAGGTTGCAGGATTTGGAGCATGACAAGAAAATAATCTAGAATGTTTAGAGAAGGGAAGAGGGTTTCTGAGATCAGCGTTCTAAGATTATTATCCAAGAAGGAATCCACAAAGTACGCACAGCACATTCAAGCGAGCAGCTAAACAAAAAAGAAGTCTGATAGTTTATGTTCTGCTGATCTATTTCTTACTTTTCATTTATTCTTGCGTTTTCACCTTTTTACTATTTTACCAGCATTAACTGTAGCCATAGCAACCTCTATTGTCTTCATGCGTCTGAAAGGCAGCGGCCATTTTAACCTACCAGGGAGGCAAATTATCAGCAACTAATGTCTTCAAGGTTCAGAATTGAAAAACTGTGGGCTTACTAAAACAGCTGCAAAAAGGTCTTTGTAAACGTAAGAAGAAAGGTGACTTTATTAATATATTTTTTTTTATGGGGAATAGAGCGGATTGCTGCTTTAATGCCATAATCCGTTATTATTGCAAGATCATAAATCCGACATTTAAATCCGAACATGCAGGACCTTATTCAAGGCTAACAAAGTGAGTCAAAATCCTGTTTATATAAGGGACGTTGAAAGTCTCCCCCGGAAACATTGCGCCGGGGACCGCAAGTGTTACATAAGCCCGATTTAATCATATAATAATTCAATAAGTAAAAAAGTGTGTGTGTGTGTGTGTGTGTGTGTGTTATAAAGAAAGATTAATTATCTAGGTGTGCAAAGTGTAATTCACAAGCCAGTGCTGGAACTCTGTGATAACATGCTTGCATCATAATGTGACAGGCGTACTGTATATCTAGGGAGAAACTATAAACATTAATTACCTAGTTGCAATTATACATAAAGGGTGCATTGTCTTCATGCAACATATTTCTCACAGTTGAAAACAGAAAGGTACAGTATCAAAGTGAAATGGTATATGCATCCAATATAGTATAGTTGTTTATAGATGTCTGTATGTGTTCTTTCACGTCTCCAGAGTGGCATTGCCGGAGAGAGCCTATTTCAGCATCCCCTATATAAAAAAAAAACAGAATTCGGTGAATTAGCTCCAACCTACCCCTATAACAGAATGTATCAATAGCGCTATATAACGCTCAGTAGCTTTATGGAGTATGCTGCCAGGGAAAATACATTGGCCACACATTCATGGAAAACAAGAACCTGCACTCCTCCTAAACTGTCTTGCAATTTATAAGTGAAATTCTGCATTTTGATCCTAAGTTTTCTAACAAAGTAGTCATTTTGTTGCATCTTTTGATCAAAAAATTATTGAAGCCCGCTAACCCCGTTAAAGTGCAACGAAATGACTTTTTTGTTGTTGTTGTTATTAGACTTGGGGTAAAAATGCAGAATTTCACTACTAAATTGCAAGCCAGGTTGTGAGGATCGCAGGGTTCTTGTGTGTGTGTGTTGCCCCCTTATAACAGCTTGACTTGTATTCACTGTGTAAGCCTTGAAGGTCCTGTGTGTTAGCTCTGAAGTGTTTGAGCGATGAACTTGCAATAGAACTGGGATTATGGCGTTACGTTGATGAGTGTGCTACTTTGGGATTCTATATTGTATGTTACAGGTTTGGGATCAATAGTGGTGAGCATCGGCACTTCACTTTAATACTTTGTTTTTATTTGTGCATAGTGTTTTTCTGTTTTTGTTTTATATGTTATTATTCCATCTCCATCAGACAAGAACGTTTTATTTGCTGCCAATTTCTGTTTAAAGTTACAGACCTTCCTAGAAACATATTGGAGTTCCAATAAAGGGAAATCGAGCAGCATTTAGCATGGTATCTACTTTTGTAACAACTGTTTCATAGTTGTAAGATATTTATTGTTTTTTTTAAAAAAACATTTCAGCGTCAATCAGATTTAGGATTTATGTAAAACGATCATGCAGCATACAACCCATAGTGCTTTTTTAAAAGCGATTTGAGAGCTATTTAGGGGTGCTCAGCTGATGAATGAATGTAAGATCTTTCCCAACATTGCAGTGATCAGGGCTAAATTACAGTATAAGTCGGATTTAACAAAATGACGACCGCCATTTTTTAAGAGTCTCCTTGAAAAAGGATTTTACACTAATAATTTCTCTGTTACAATAAGAGTGCAAGAGGATTTTACAATGCAAAGTTGAATCTTTATGAACCTGGAAAGGCCAAAGAATATATATCTTTGTACTGGATAAATGGGGCTGCACCTTTAAAACGAATTCTCTGTTGAAACATGGAGCGCTGCTTTTAAATGCTGCGATAATGCAAGAAACATAACAAACTGAGCCCAAGAAACATAAACTGAATTTCTACTTTTGCATTACTATAATAAATACATTTTCAGGTACTGCAACTTGCACCTCTAGGATTCCCTCTGTATTGTCTGTTCTTTCAGGTTGCTTCCTTTTATAGAATCGAGATGAAATGCGGGAACAAGTTGACGAACTTTACACACTGAGCTCAGCAAGCATACATTGAATTTTTACTCCTGCTCTATCAATAATAAATTATCCGTTTCTCATCCTGCAGGGAAAAGCAACTGATCATATAGCTGATTTCATTCTCGTCTCTATGGGCCTTTTTTCTATATTATTTATTTAGAGTTTTAATATCCAGAATTTTAACATGCCCTGGTAAGGCAAAATGTCTGAGTGACCTGATATGCTGTTCAGCAGCAGCATTTAATCCATGTTACACACTAGATTTACATGGATGCAAGTGTTTACACTCATCCCACGTTTTTAACAGCTAGTACCTTGACTTGTGTCAGCAAGTCACATACTACTGTATACAATAGGTCATCTCTGTGCAGATATTGATCAACTAAGCATCTGAGGGCCAAAATGTAATCCCAATTAAAGGACATCATTGCACACAGACAATTGTATTTGGTATAACAATTGAAAGCACTTCATTAATGTGCTTTAACTGTTAGAAACGTTCAACTGTTATAAAAGGTAAAGGTTCAATATTTCCTGAAAAGGTTTTAAGATGCAGGATAGCAGAGTATACCGCAAAAGATTTAGCATCTTTGTTTGTTTTTTGTTGTTTTTTTTTTTTTTTTTTTTTTTTAACTTTCCCTGTCATTTGTTATACATATGGGGTTCTATTCACTAATGCTTTTTAAATGGCTACGTATTTACTTAGGGATTCGAAGGCATGACACATCTATATATATATATATATTTCTCAAACCGTTGTATTCCTGTCTGTCCTGTCCCTAGGGGCAATCACATTGGACCTTTGGCCCGTCACTCCGCCTCAGGCCAATGAGATGGCTCCCTTGGCTTGCCTGCCCCCGCACACCTCTCATTGGCCTGAGGCGGAGTGACGGGCCAAAGGTCACACACACACGTCCCCTGTTCCCCCCCCCCCCCCCCCCGACCATCACGTGTGCCGGCTCCTGGACGGAGGGGAAGCGCGGCGCGGCCCTCCTGCCCCTGCCGCCAACTTCAGGCTCCTCCCCCCTCGCTCTCGGACGGAGGGGAAGCGCGGCACGGCCCTCCTACCCCAGCCGCCAACGCTCCCTTACATCCCCGGTGCTCCCTTACCTCCCCGGCCGCTGGGGGGCCAAGCAGCCTCCTCGGATCTGCGCCAGTCCCACTCTCCACCACCTCTCACTCCCGTCGTGTGTGTGTGTGTGTGTGTGTGTGTGTGTGTGTGTGTGTGTGTGTGTGTGTGTGTGTGTGTGTGTGGAGAGGGACATTTTACTCCTGCCAACAATTTGTGTCTCACTTTCACCCTACTCCTGCCCTTCACCCCCCCTACCCCTGCCCTTCACCACCACCCTACCTTTCACCCCCCACCCTACCCCTGCCCTTCACCCCCCCACCCTACCCCTTCCCTTCATCCCCTGCCCTTCACCCCCCACCCTACCCCTGCCCTTCAGCCCCCACCCTACCCCTTCACCCCCCACCCTACCCCTGCCCTTCACCCCCCATACCCCTGCCCTTCACCCGCCCCTGCCCTTCACCCCCCCTGCTCTTCACCCCCCCTACCCTTCACCCCCCTGCCCTTCACTGCCCCTGCCCTTCACCCTTCCCATGCCCTTCACTGCCCCTGCCCTTCACCCCCCGCACCCTCCCCGCCCTTCACCCCCCGCACCCACCCCGCCCTTTACGCACCCCGCCCCTGCAATCCCGGGCAACGCCGGGTATATCAGCTAGTTTTTAATAAATGTTAAATATGAATGAGCTTTTTTTATTGTTATCGGGATCCTATCAAGTTCGTTCTCATCAGATACTTAGGCCTAGATTCGCTGAACTACATAATGCTGTAGTGGAAATAAATCATACCCAGTAAAAAAAAAAAACTACCTCACAAATATTGCTTTATTCACTAACGTTGTAAAGTCTGCGCGATCATACAGTCAAATTGTTGTTAACTATCACCACAAATAATGCGTTGCATGTAAGTCTTGATTTAAAATGGAGGTAACATTTTGTGTGAGTTGTTAACTTTTGCGAATGCAAGTCCTCAGTAGAGAGTGGAATTCTAGGGCAGAAAATTAGTGGAAGTCTATTAGGATATTCCGGGTAAACTGGCCAATAAGGCATCCTGGCTGTCAAAAACCGACACTGGCAAAACATTGCTGGATCTAGTAAGGGCACTGGAGTATACCCCCGTGCAGACCAGCACTGCTAAAATAGATATTTTGGAGGCGCATGCGCGACAGCAAGGAGTATGGCAGCCTAGTCTGAGAGCTCCCTGCCTCGCTTCCCGATATATCGCGCAAAATCTACCAAATTTCACACCAAACGGCACACAAACACATATAATGATTAAACAATTAACCAGGATGTCGCGGAAGACCCCCAAAACGACGAAAAAACGAGGGCTACCAGAATATTTTGGCAGACCGGGGCCGCGCGGTGCAGGCTCAGAAATGGCGCCGGTTTAAAACGCCGGCTCAGAAACTGAACCCGACGGGGAGGAGGAGGAATTAATCCTGCAGGAACAACTGCCGGCAAGACAATGCGACATAACTAGACTTTGCACTGATCTTAAAGCTTTCTTCCAAGCTGAAATAAAAGAGCTGAAAAGGGAAGTGTCCGGACTGGGTGAAAGGACAGGAGTTCTGGAAACAAAGGTGGACCAATCCATAAGAGCCATCCGGAGACAGGATAAAAAATCTATTGACTTACAAGAACAAATTAATGAATTAAAGGAGCGTCAAGAAGACGCTGAAAATCGCGACAGGCGAAATAACCTCAGGATAAGAGGGGTCCCGGAGAGTGTCTTGGACTGTGAGGAATATATTATGCACTGGATGGAGACACTGCTCCCTGAAAACCCGAAAGACACCCTGGCAATGGACAGATGCCACAGGGCACTGAGGGCTAAACCTTTACAAAACGAGCAACCGAGGGACATAGTAATACGTTTACACTATTACAAAACAAAAGAAACTATACTTAATAAAACCAGACCCCTACCTGTTGTGGAACATGAAGGAGTGCGGCTCTCGGTGTTCCAGGACCTGTCCCCAATGACACTGGCCCGCCGGAGAAACCTGCTGCCCATCACCAGAACCCTGAGGGAGAAAGGAGTCAGATACCGGTGGACCTTCCCCTTCGGCTTACTAGTAGCTCGGGGAGGCAGAACCTTCACCATCAAGGTCCCGGAAGATGGACCCTCTTTCTTGGGCAAGCTGGGACTGGGAGAAGGCCCCGTAGCTGCTGACCCGGCGAGTCCAACCCCGGACCCCATCTGGTCACAGACCCCAAAGTCCCCCCGAGCGCAGAAAGATAAAACCTAAAAATGTGAGTTAAAACTAAAGTTCAGAGTTATGCAGCTGTTTGGTTGCGCTGCGAAGTTAACTACAACAGGTCCCAATGCTCACAGATGAAAGAGACATCATTGATCTACGCCCTAATAGACTGTTGAAAGTGGCTAGTTAATAAGCTACGAACTCACTTACCCCCTGAGAGTCCGGATCGTGGAGATGAAGAAAAGCAGATTTCCCCATGGCGTCCAAGATGGAGCTCGTCGCAGAAGATGGCGGTGCAACACGAGGCTGATGGAGTCCACGGTGACACGCAGGAGCCGGATGGCAGGTTTGGGCGGGAGCCGGGAGAGCGCGCAAGCACCTCTGCATCGGGAGAAAGCTGGATCCAAAATGGCGGCGGCCCGGAAAGACGTCAGCAGGAAGGGGCGGAACCGGCAAAACAGACGCCATCTTGGAGGAGGCAAGGAGTAACAGAAGGATTAGGGTGGGATAAGGCAGGAAACAGAGAGAGGGAGTAAGTAGGCAGGACGAAGAATAGATAGAACGCAGGGAAGGGATTAGGATAACGAAGGAAGTAGAAGGTTCAAGTATGTAGATAGAGGGGGGAGTCATCCGAGGGGGGCACCTTAAGAAGAAGGAGAGATGAATGTGATAGAACAGGAAGGGGGAGGTAGATAAGAGAGAGGTAGAGGGATAGTGGGACGTGGAAGGTACAAGCAGGTCGTACTAGGAAAGGTAGAGAGGGTGGGACCAGGAGTGATGAGAACAAAGTAAGTGATGGGGTGGATAAGGGAGCGTGAGCTAAAGAAGAAAAAGGGACAAGGAGAGAGACGTGAGTAGAAGGTGGAGAGAGACAGTCGTAGGGCCCGAAGCTAGGAAGATCAAAAATAAAGAAATATCAAAAGGGGACATTATGGGGAGGGACAAATTAGAGATATATCAGGGGGTCTCTTCACGAGGACTTAGACAAAGCCTCTATAGAAGGGGCAACGAGGCGAACGGGACCTGTTGGGTTTAGCCAAAGTTTGGTAGATAGGAAGATTTAGTAGTTTAAGGGAAGCGGGGGGGAGCACAGGGGGGAAGCCTGCTCCGAAGTCTACATGGGCCTGGCGCTAGGGCGGGGGAGAAAAGCCCCGAGGTGCACTGGCGCGACCTTTGGGGTTAGATGGTCAGGGAGGGGTGTTAAACATCACGCCCCAAGACTGGACATCCGGCACAAGAGCCAAAAACCCAGAGGCAGAAGTATCGGCGAAAGGAGAGATGCAAGAATACGCCGAGAAATGTTAATTGTTATTGTGTGTTGTGTATTTGTCTACCCACCTGTCCCTTGGTGTTTGTTCCCTTTCCCGTATCCTTGCAGAGGGGCCCGGAGAGATTCGAGCGGGTGGAAAAAGCAAGAGACCCACGACAAGACAAACTCGGAAAGACAGGATGAAGCTACGTCAGATGGCCCAGCACAGATCTACTAATGAGTAAGGACATAGTGTTAGTATCCCATAATGTTAAGGGCCTCAATAGTCCGGCTAAAAGGAGAGTCGCATTTAGAGACTACAGACGCAAAGGTGCGGAGGTGCTCTTCTTACAGGAGACCCACTTTTCCCAAACCAACTTTCCCAAGTACTTTGATAAGGACTTTCGGACTCACTTCCTAGCTTCAGCTCGAGTAAAAAAAAGAGGGGTCGCTATCCTACTCCATAACCGTATACCATTCAGGCATGACAAATCATATAGTGACAGAGAGGGGAGATACCTAATAATCACAGGCTCCATCAGGGAGTATCCAATAACATTGGCTACAATATATGCCCCGAATGACAATGCGACATCTTTTTTTAGTAGTTTCTTTGATAAGCTAAGTAAAGTTGCAAAGGGGAACATTATAGTAGCGGGTGACCTGAATAGAGTCCTCAACCCAAGCCTAGACCGTTGCACGACCACTAACAAATCACACAGACAGGACGTATTAACTTTGACAAAAGGCCTAACAAGTTGTCAGCTTATAGACATATGGAGAGAGCAACACCAAGGAGTACGTGAGTACACTTTCTACTCTCACCCCCATAATACATACAGCCGGATAGATTACTTCCTTGTGTCCAACAGATTGGTCCCTGGGGTCTCTCGTTCAGAGATCCATGATATTTCATGGTCTGACCATGCACCTATAGAGCTGCGGTGCACATTAGTTCCGCTGGACAGACCTAGAGTGAATTGGAAGCTAAACGAGATCCTCTTAAAGATCCCGGATCTCGGGCGGGAGGTAGGTGAAAAAATTACAGAATATTTTGAGGAAAATGAGGGGAGCGTGGCGTCACAAGCCACACTGTGGGAAGCTCATATGGCAACCCTCAGGGGAATATTGATGAATCTGGCCGCCAAGCGAAAACGGGAAAGAGAGAAAAAAACTAAAGACTTAGAAACACAAATAGCTGAGCTCTCTGCCCTGCATAAAACTAATAAGAGGGAAAAAACGCTTAAACAACTTTTAGACGCCAAAATTAAACTTAATCTTCTCCTCACCTCCCAGGCTGAGAAAAAAATGGCTTGGTCAAAGCGTAAATTTTATGAAAAACCAAACAAACCTGATACACTACTTGCCAATAAGCTAAAAAAGAAGCTTCAAAATTACTCTATTCACGCAATTCGGAACCAACAGGGGGACCTTACCTCCATACCTGGGAAAATCGTAGAGGCTTTTAAAACCTACTACGAAGAACTAGATAATGGAGACAAGGTCATTCATAACACTAAAACGGGAGAGTTATTGAACACCTTCCTAAAAGAGGCAAATTTACCAACATTGAAAAGGGACGAGAGAGGCGCTGCAGGCGGACTTTACTCTTGAGGAAATATTGGAAGTCATCAAAGCATTAAAACCGGCCAAGGCGCCGGGGCCCGATGGCTTTTCTAATCTATATTATAAGAAATACGCTAAAATTCTAGCCCCACATATGCTAAAACTATTTAATGATATTTTGGAAGGGGCCTCCTTTCCAGCACAAATGCTTCAGGCTTCCATCTCTGTGATCCACAAACCTGGAAAGGACCCGGCAGACTGCAAGAGCTACCGGCCCATTTCACTGATTAATTCCGATATCAAAATCTATTCTAAACTCATAGCAAACAGGGTGGGTAGTGTCCTTCCCAGGTTAATCCATGCGGATCAGGTAGGGTTTATCGGAGGCAGGCAAGCGGCAGACAACACCAGAAGAATTATTGATCTGATCGATCTGGCCCAAAAGAAAAAAACACATTCCATGGTGCTAAGTCTGGACGCAGAGAAAGCCTTCGATAGAATAGACTGGCCCTATCTAACGGAAACTCTGGGAGCATTTGGCTTTAAGGGACGTCTACTGAGGGCCATCATGGCGCTGTATGAGGGCCCAACGGCGAGAGTGAAGCACCAGGGCTTTCCCTCTGAGCAATTTCACATAAAAAGTGGAACGAGACAGGGATGCCCGCTGTCGCTGTTGCTGTTTGCCCTTTGTATAGAGCCACTGGCGGCGCACATACGCAACAGCCCAGATATCACAGGCATCTCAGATGGAGAGCACGAGTATAAGGCCGCTCTGTATGCGGACGATGTTATCCTAACGCTGTCCAAACCGCTCACGTCCCTCCCTAATGTATTTGGTATCCTGAGCAAATTTAACCGCATTTCCGGCTTTAAGATCAATCAGTCCAAATCAGAAGCCCTCAATATAAACCTTCCCAAGGAAGTGGAAAAACTGATTGATCTCAACTTCAATTTTAAATGGCAACCCTCCGCTATCAAATATTTAGGGGTATATCTTACACGGGACTACAAAACTCTATATAAGGCAAACTTTCCCAGGTTAATAAAGGCGCTGAGAGAGGATCTCAGGGTGTGGGCAAAAGGGGGCATCTCATGGAAGGATACACTGCGTGAAGATGAATCTCCTCCCAAGGATGTTATATCTTTTCCAGAGCCTACCTATACCGGTGGTTCACTCTGACATCCTCTCCCTGCAGTCAACTATTATGAATTTTATATGGAATAAGAAAAACCCATGAATTGCTAAGGGTATATTAAAGAGACCCACAGTGAGAGGAGGATTAGCGGTACCTTGTTTGTTTGCTTACCACAAAGCGGCCCAATTGGCTCAAATTCTCCAATGGCACACGGACCCAAGCCTTCGGAGATGGGTAGAGTTGGAGAGAAAGTGCTGTGCACCGATTGACATCCAGAAGCTAATCTGGCTGCCCAAATGTAGGGCATGCCAAATAGGCACACTGCTTTAGGCCATTGACAATTCACTACGAGTGTGGGAGGCCACTAAATTTAAATGTAAATTAACTACAAAAGCTTCTCTTATGACGCCAATCATTGGCAACCCAGATTTCGCTCCAGGGCTGAACAGTAAAAATTTGACGTACTGGATACAAGCGGGCATAACCCGTCTGAAGGATCTGGAGGGTAGGATACATATTCAAACATTTGAGCAAATTAAATCCGCAAAGGATATCCCAAACGCAGAATTTTTTAGGTATCTCCAGATCACAGATTTTTACAACCAAACCCCAATTAGACCAGCACGCACCAATTTTGAGCAGCTGTGTTCCAGAGATGTGGACACAAGGGGACTCATATCTAGAATGTACAGGGAAGTGGTCTGTCCGGAGACAACAAGCGAGACCCGGTTAAGCTACATTCGACAGTGGGAGACTGACCTAGGGGAGACGCTAGAGGACGAGGAATGGGAGCAGATCACACAAGCAGTAGCTAAAAGCTCCATATGTACCACACTGAAGGAGAATGCGTATAAGGTCCTGATGCGGTGGTACTACACCCCAGCTAGATTGGCTAAATTTGTTAAGGGCTACTCTCCGCTCTGCCCAAAACAGTGCGGGGAGGTTGCCGACCTGCGACACATGCTGTGGTCATGCACGAAAGTGGTCCCGATTTGGGAACAGATTAGAGATTGGTTACAGCGGATGCTCGATTGGGAGATCCCCCTGGACCCGTGGTTGTTCCTGCTGGGCAGACGGATCCAGGGTATGTCAAATGCGACGCACAAATTAATCGCGCATTTTGCAACAGCCACTAGATGCGAGATTGCAGCATTATGGAAACAACCAGAAGTCCCAATTATCCCCAAGATTCGAAATAGGATTTGGCACGTTTGCCGGATGGAGCAATTAACGAGTTTGGTTAATGACACCGGCACAAACTTTTTAAAAGTCTGGTCGCCTTGGCTGACTCAGACAGATATCCCCGGGGTGGATGCCACCGCAATCTTGCGTTAATAGGTTCAGGCGCGTTCTCCTTTGGGGGTCAGAGACTGAACGACAAATAGCAACGAACAGTTAGTGGACAGCCCCCGGAGTAGTAGCCCCCCAAAACAAATCAACGGAGAAAACATTTTACGCCAGAGATAGAAGCAAGGAGTGCCAACCAGCACAACAGGAGGCCCGTAAAAGAGACATCACGTCAGCAGGAACACCCTGGGTCGACCCTCTCCCCCCCTCCCCCCCTCCCCTGCCCGTCGTCTGGTTTGTCTTGTCTGTCCTGTATGTGATGTCCTTGTCCTGTACTTTGGCAGTTATCGTAGCCTGATAAATGTTTAAAAATATTATTGGGGGGAAGTAACACAATGGGATGTGATACAATGTATGATTATGTGACCCCAATAAAGAAAAATTTGAAGTTGAAAAAAAAAAAATAGATATTTTGACAGGATATGACAAAGAAAGACGTGACTCGTGAACAAGAAACTGCTTCGATCACATTTTAAGCACATTCATATTGAGTTCTCAGTCACATTAACTACACCTTTTTTAATTTAAAGGTGACGTGTTCATTATTAACAATTTCATTTTGAATACACTTTGAAATTCTTAAATGATGCACTAATTTACATTATTAGGCTCTAAATATAAATATGATATGTGCTAGTTGGAAAAATATATCTAATTATTCATTTTACAAACCAGCACATGTACATCGTTACATGAATGTCACGGTCAACCCCAAAAAGATAGATTCTGAAAATGATTTAATAATTCTATGCACTGTTAACCTTTTTTTTTTTTTGTCTAAATACCTTCCTGGCATCAATCTCCGCGGTGCACTACTTGCGCACAAACCCTGTCATCTGCGGAGGAAGCACTTTCTGCTAAAGAATAGGAAATGGTTACAATCATGTTAGAGCCTGTAACTATGGATGACACAAAGCAAGCTGCAAATGAGCCTGACGTGGAAGTGCCAACTCACCAACAGCCATGGGAAGAGCCTCGGCCATTTCCGGCTCAAAGTCGGCGATTGCGTACTGCGCAGGTCATCTTTCGCAGATGCCTCATGGGGAAGCCCAGTACACGAGGACAGACATATGTTCGCACCAGCTACTCAAGCAAGCACACGAGTCCAAACACAGATTCTGGACATGGAAAAACTAAAATGATGGCTATAGAAAAGGCAGATGCTGCTAATGGGGCAAAATGGACGGGAGCTGCAGCAGCAAGATGCTGCATTGACTAAAGTTGTAGCAACTTGCCATTCTAAATAATACGAACGCTGACCAAGTTTGCCGCCTCATTCACCAGGCGATAGATATATTTTGCCCACGGACCACCAGCAACATTAGCAGTAGTATTAAGCAATTGACTACTGGTGCAAATGCTACCACTACCCGTTGCCCTCACCAAGTCACGTGGAGGCAGAAGAATTTGCGTGCCATGTGCGAGTACCATCGATCCCACCCCTGCCAAAAGGGAAAGACCTTTATTTGGTTTTTCTATTCATTTTAAACAAATATTAATATTTTTTTGGGAAGGAGGGGGGGAAAGGGGGTTTTTATGAAAAACTTTGTCGAGCAGGGAAGAGGAAGCTTCGGCACTATGGACAACAAATTAAGTGCGAGGCGGACCATAGCATAGCAAGACATAGCTGATGCGAGGGGGAGGGGGCATTGCTGGGGGGGACCCCAGTCAGTTTGTGCAGAAAAACACCAAATATCATAATAATACAAAAACGTAGACTATAAAAGTAATAATCCCTGAAGGACTTAATGTCCAGATGGGTTAAAGGTTCCGCCCTGGGCCATAAGGGCCAGGTAATGCTGTGTCCTTCTGGGAATATTATTTAAATCTAAACACAGTAGTGCAACACCGTGCGTCAATCTGAAACAAGTTTAGATTAATCTTTGAATGTTAGACTCACGTGTTCCACGTGACACACAGGAACTTCGGTTATATAGAGTGACCAACTCAGAAATCATCCAAGTAAGTGCTTCACACCGTCACAGACGATTTCCCAGATGATCTACAAGGACAATAGAGGGAGGGGAACCCCACATACAAGAAAACAAAGCAAATGTAGTGTAAATTGCTTTAATTATTAAAAAACACAAAGTAATGCACTTGCATAAGTGTCTTGAGGTAAGCATTCAGACCACCCTGGGTCACAACACAGGAGCTGGACAGACAGCACTTCCAAAGCAGCCTTTGATCCTGCTGCACGGCCGATAAGCAGTCACTTGGCTGAATACTTGGAACTTATTCTAGGCTGAAGTGAATGCCCCCCAAAGTCTCTGTACTGCAAGGCTCCGTCCTACGTGTCTAATATAAATTAACCGCGGAGGACGGAGTCTTGCAGTACAGAGACCTTGGAACTTTGTGTTTTTTAATAATTAAAGCAATTCACACTATAACTTGCTTTGTTTTCTTGTATGTTGGATTCCCCTCCCTCTATTTTCCTTGTGGATCATCTGGAAAATCGTCTGTGACGGTGTGAAGCACTTACATGGATGATTTCTGAGTTGGTCACTCTATATAACCGAAGTTCCTGTGTGTCACGTGGAACACGTGAGTCTAACATTCAAAGATTAATCTAAACTTGTTTCAGATTGACACACAGTGTTGCACTATTGTTATTATTTCTTTCTATACTCCTGGATGAAATTTGCGCCCCTGTATTTTCGCCATTACTGTTATCTGGATTGGGTTTGTGTCCTGTTTTGGGAGCTGCACTTTCTATCAAGGACAGTATAAATTTTGTTTAACACCATTCACGTATAAGTAGTGTTATTAGCGCTTGCACCTCTTTTCCTCACTTAAATATAAACACCCTTGAGATAATTATAATGAACGTTTAGTTGCTCAGGTGGCCAGCTTTCAAGGGTTGAACATCGTATATAGTGGCGCATTATAAACATAGACACGATAGACCTAAGGCCTTCCTGGGGTAGGTGATACGACATTAAGTAATATTTTGGCCGTACTGTAAGCTATCAGCAGATATTGGAGTGTAGTGAATTACCAGTTACTGAGTCATTTGGCATTAGTAACTGACCTCTTAAATTTAACAAATATTGCATCGCCAAAATCTTTGCTCCTTCCCCCCCCCCCAACCGTCCCCAATAGCATGTTAATGAATTGCCCAATAACAATAAACCAGATTTTTATTTATAAATAACGTATTTTCCCTTTTGAGAGTTGATAGAACCTACGCCTTGTGCTACATTCATAAATGTTTCAGGATGACCTGTTAATTATAAAAACAGTGGGGATTGTAGCCAACTTTCACGTATGATATGGCTGTAAGTTGTTCTATTTACCTGTGGCACATTCCAGTGGTATGACCATAAGGTGTCTTACAACTTAACACCACTTACTAAATATGACCTTGTATCTTTAAATGTCATATTTTAAAAGTTCTTGTCTTTGTGCAATGACATGACATTAACGAAGAAGTACTGTACTAATCTACAAGGCACATTCTGGTACTGGATGACACCTTATGGCTCATTCAAATGATGGGCTCTAATGTGTCGTATGATAGAAGCAGCGCTTAGTAAATATGCCTCAATATCCCTTTCCAGTTTTGAATATCCGTACAACATTGAATCTTTTAGGGTGCAACCAATGGAATATAAATGACTATTTCCAGTGCTATCTTTTACACTTGTTTCACTTAAGCTGTCAAGTATTCATTTGGCAATAGTAAGAGTGAAAGGGTCTTTACAGCAGGAAGTGTACCCAGAACAAGTATTCATATTCCATCATGTAGGGTTACCAATCCTTTTACAATCATCTAGAAGCTGATAATTCATGTAGCACTTTTCATTGCTATTAATGACCTTATCAAAGCTTTATAACCACAACCTTAGCACAGTTACAGAAATAAATGATCCATTATACATTTAGTATGTTTTCAATGTACAGTGTTATTAGTCAACTACGCTTCACAAGAAATCGTCCCTTTAAAATTAAGCTTTAGATAAACTTGCATAAAAAAAGTTTTATGTTTAGTTGACCAGGAATTAAACATGATCCATGCTTTGTCTTTCAGCATACACTTGTTTTTTTTTCCAGTATTTAAAATGTTCTGACTGTAAATCAAGCAATAGCATCCTTCATTGAAAAGTTATGTAACAGGGTATGTCTATCTGTACCTGTTTCTCTCCACATAGCAGAGTCACTATGTAAGTCAGGCATTAGTAGGCTAGTATAAGGGCCATTGACCCCCCCCCCCCTGTCTGCTTCCCCAGAAAGTGAAGGACGGTAGGGGCTTCCTCATGGCCTGTGTACGGCCCCTTGTAGGTGGGTACAGTCCATGAGCCTGCCCCTTCTAGAGGTTTCTATGGGAGTAGCCAAAGTTAGTGGAGAGTTCCTCTGAGCTCCACAGGGAGTGAGGAGGGAGAGATTATCCCTCTCTGAGCCCTGGCTAGGGTGAAGGAGGGTGAACAGTGTGGGAACTGTGAGTCTTCCCCATGGCGGAGTAAGCTTGCTCATTTTAGGCTGGCTAGCCTAATGACCACCTGGAGCAGGGCATCAATGAAGAAGGTGAACTGTCTAGAAAGCCGTGGGCAAGTGGAGTGTAAACTCCTGCCAGAAGAGATGCTGCAGAATGTCCTATAATAAAGTACCTTTCAGGATACCTCTGCCTAAGGTGTCAGTTCCTGGGCAGGAGGGAGGTAATTGTGTAGTGATGGGGGCTGACACCTACACTCCGTGGGATTCATCACTGCTGGAGGCGCTGACACCACCATGACGAGCCCAGAGATCTACATGAGCCAGTCCTGTTCCTGTCTTCTTAACATCAGGCAGACAACTCAGACCTCCTGCAAACCAACAGGTAGAGCACCATACAACCGTAGTAATGCGCCCGGTCCCATATACTGGTCCCTAAGTGAGGTTGGAGGTGGGGGAAACACATGTTACAGTTAATTGGGATGGGGCTTCATTTGTTTTATTTTTAAGTTCTAATTGGTTAGAAAAAATGCTCTTTTCGCAGTGAGAGTCATTCAGTTGTTTAGCAGGACACCGACTGCTGAAGCGACCTTTAAGAGCACAGCTTTGATGCATTTAGCAACACTATATAGAGCATTTAGGATTCAATGGCCTTAATGGCTTAATAACTAATTATGTTTGGTCAGGAGGTTAAAGCAGCTGGAAATGAGTATCCGCCAACAACTAAATGTTGGGTTATTTTTAAGAGTACTTCAAGATCACATGCAACAGAATTATATTCCGAAATTATTGGTAGAATGAAGCGAGTCTCCATTTGAACTCGGCAGTGAATGTAGGTTTGTTAAATGTGCATTACCACTTTCGTGAGCTAGACGTTAACATGATGAAATAAAGAGCAATTCGGAGTATGTCTGCACATTCCCATCCAGGCTAAAGCTTCTCGTAGGTAGCTAATGGAGACATGAAAAATGTTTTTGGAGCCTTACAAAACGATAAATGCTGAGCAGCTCTGCACTCACCCCCCTTAAAATATTACAGCAATTATGCCATTTTTTAAACCTTACGTCAAACGCAGGGATGGAGCACTGTCACATATGCAATGCTCTGCACATTTCAGCTACTTTTCCTAACAAAAATATGTTGTTATTGTAAGAATATGCTTGTGGCAAGTTGACATTGTATAGACCAGAGTTTTTTTTTAACCTTTTTTTGGTTAAGCAACCCTATACTTATACAGTATAGTGAATTTCTGAGGAACCCAACCCTCTCTAATAGCGAGTCTGGAATGTGATACATTGTAAGGAGACCCCAAACCTCTCTAACACTGATATCAGATGCATTGTAAGGAGACACAACCCTCTCTAATAGGGTGTCTGAGATCAGATGCATTGTAAGGAGACCCCAACCCTCTCTAATAGGGTGTCTGAAATGAGATGCATTGTAAGGAACCCACACTCTCTGTAATAGCACGTCTCAGATCAGATGCACTGTAAGGAACCCCAGCCCTCACTAATTGTGTGTTTTGAGATCAGATGTATAGTAAGTGTAGCGCACTCCCCCACCCCCTGGGAAATCGAGCGGCTATGGTGTGTGGTGCTTTATCTGTGGCTCACAGGAGGCCTGAACCTCCGCCCATGGGTGCCTGGGGTGTACCTGATTCGATGGGTGACAGCGCCTCCACCTGCGCGGGATCCCAACTATGTGCGATTGCCCTGTGCAGGACCATATATGAACAATACACACTGATGTAATAAAACAATAGCACTTTACTGTAGATATATAAAAAATGGCACCACTACTGTAACACTAGACCTCACAGGGCCGCAACTCCTCACCGTGCCTTCCCAACACCGTGTCCACACCCCTGCGGGGTTACCCCAATGTACTGAGGTGCTACGGGCACTGTACCATCCCAGTGTCCACAGAAAGTGTGTGAGACGGCGCTGCCCCACTAGCCCGTGTATAGTTGGTGCACGTAGGTGAGATGAGGTACCTGCTGGGTGTGTCCACAGCCGGGCGCGCAGCGATGCTGATGGGATACACGGATCCAGTGACGGTAACCGCGAAGCCTCCGCCTCTACGTTGAGTGGGTCCCGCCGGGATTGTACGACCATATGCAATGTATCTTTGTGGCAGGTGTCTGGTCCCAGATCACCTGAGGTCAGAATGCCGCTGTGTCCCTCACTTTAATGCTACGGGGCTGTCCCTGCAGCAACCACAAGCTGAGGGGAGTCGGGGCCTAGCTGGGGCCTAATGTGGGTCTCTGGCCTAGTGCAGGTGCCATAGACACCTGCACACATGCACCCTACCCTGATGGCATCCCAGCTCCGACTCGCATGGTCCCAGATGCGCCAAATGTATCAATACACTGCTCCCGAGATTCCTGTAGCTCTATTGGCTGTCTCCCAGCATGTGATGTGCCTCCCCAATGCATTATGGGGAATGTAGTTTTTGCGGAGCCTTCTCTGCCTAAAGGCCGCCCTGCAACTCCTTCTGCGCATGCGCAACTCACTGCGCATGTGCGGACATATCCCAAAATGGAGGCGCCCTGCGAAGGGAGCCGCCGGAAGTCTCCGGCGATGCGCTCGCCTGCCTGCACTCTGGGTTCGCCACGAGTGCGCGCACCCCTCTGCTGGCCACCCTACACCCCACGGAAGTAAGGGGAATTAAAAAGGGGACCCAGGGGGGAACCTAGCTACATAAGGAACACCAACTCTCTCTAAAAGCGTGTCTGAGATCCGGTGCATTGCATATTCTTCTGTATTTGGTACAATTTTCAAATGACCTGAATATTACACAGAACCCTTAAGGGATGTTCGAGGTACCCAAGGGTTCCTAGGAACCCCAGTTGAAAACACAGGTATTGACAGATACCCAGTATCACCTTAAATTGTATTGTCTTAAATATATATTTTTTTGAGGATAGAAGTCGGTTTGGTCCCAAATCATATGTTAGCATGTTATACTTCATTAGAAAAATGTGCTTTCAACACAGTATTTTTCTGTGCAGAACGTTAAAAGGTGCAAATCCTCCCAATTTTTATATTCTGTTTTCTTTCTAATTTTAAAGAGATCTTAAAATAAGAAATACACCATACTGGCTTTATCTCTGTCACTTCTGTGGAAGAAGGCAGGAGCTATTTTATAATGGTTAAAAGCCAAAGCGTTTAGAAATGTCTATCTCTAAAGTGCCACGACATGAATCGATGTACAGTACAGAGCATGAAGATGCGTCTTAAAATTCTACAACAATGCTATGTAAAGTGATAGCATTAGGTAGAGCATGGAAGAGAGACTAATCAGAAATTTGCTCTGCTCTTTGAGATATATATATATATATATATATATATATATATATATATATATATATATATATATATATATACACAGTGGTCGACAAATCACCAAAAAATCTACTCGCCGAACAGAGAAATCTACTCGCCACCTAGTATCACACGTGTGCTGCTTGGGCCAATAGGAGCTCGGCACGATGTTAAATCCACTCGCCCGGGGCGTGCAAATGTATAGGTTTGTCGAACACTGTATATATATATATATATATATATATACACACACACACACACACAGTGTTCAGAGAAAAAGGGACCCTTTTATATTTCATTATATCTTTCAGAAAAATCTGAGCAATTATTGGTCTGTCACGGTAGATTATTATATTTAAGAATTATTTGATAATCTAATAAATATCATTTGGAATTGGTGACGGAATGAGGACTTCATCAAGTGCATAGTTCCAAAATGGTGGTTAACGAAGATGATAAGCACATTATAAAGTGCTTGAGACAGAGCAAGAATTATGGTCCAAAACGCTGACATGAAATGTTGATAATATGAAAATGTCCTGATAAAGGACGGTCGCTAGGAGGACTGAAAAAATCATTCGTAAAACAACGTATCGTTCATGAGTGGGACCAGCTGGATCAAAGCGTTATTGATTACAGTTTATAAACTGCTGTGGCCCTGTTGTACACTGATTAGTGTTATATGCCGGATTTTATATGCACAATTGTGAGTGTGCATTTAATTTTTATACATAAAGATTTCATTTACTTAATTGATCTGTGCTATGTAGTCTTTATCTCTCCCAATTGGTAATCCATTCCCCACCTGAGTCATGTGGATGGGATCCACTGAGAATTGCGGGCAGAAGTGTTTTCTGAAAGTGCCTTTATACCTCCTGTATCCTGTGAGTAGGCTGTACATAGAGCCAAGATTACAGACATTACCATTTCTTTAAATTTCCTAAACACCTGCACTTAAATTGTTTGTGTTGTTTGTCTTCTATTTCCCTACATTCTCCCCCTGGATTGTATGAAAAATATCCTAATGTCTAGGAACCCATGAAGACAGGTCCCACCAGAGGGTTTGAGCTGGGAAATTAGACCTTACATTTTATTTTATTTTGCACTATTTGACATTTTGTTTTTATGTGCTTTAACACTGAGTTAATAACTCTATAGCTATTAATCATAGCTATTAATCACTTAATATTTTTCGCGCCTATTTTCTATTTTCATCACCCCTAAGTAATCAAACAGGTTGCCATGGCCAGTGAATTAAAAAACTAGTGAAAATGCAAACAAAAATAAAAAAAAACTGAGAAAAAGAAGTAGGAAATGGCTGTTCACAGCTAGAGTATGTTACTAATTTAGTTTAGCTTTTTTGTACAATACTCTGTGACATGATTTAATACAGCACCTTTCCTAGAGACATGCTATACAGATACAGCAGTGCTACTCTTTCTACCAATCAAGAGAAGGGTAAGTAAGTACTGTATGCTTTACTGTTAACTCAAATCTGTGTGTGAGAGAGCTTTTTACGTTCACAAGAAACACTGTTTCCTGTGATCTTTAAAACACTCAGAGGTTATTCCTTAAACTGAGATAGTGCCGATCAGGGCACTGTCACTCGGGAGCACCCTCTGAGGTCAAAGGAAGGTTCTGTGTGAGTTTCGCCATGATCTGCACCATCGTATTGTAATGAATACCCCCACCCCCCTCCCTAGAAGCAGTCTATATAATGCAATAAGGCAGCAGGTCGCAAACTGGGGGGGAAGGGGGGCGTGAGATTTTTTTGGGGTGGGCGAGCGTTTGAAAAGATCCTGCACTCTTCCTCAAGGCATTTAAATTAAATGCCAGGGGACCGCGCGAGGCCTCTGCAACCTCTACTTACCGGGATTCAGCCGGCTTCAGGACGCAAGACCATGGCAACGCGGCGTCATGTGACGTCACGCTTGCCTTGGTAACGTGACGTCAATTATGCCGCGGGTCACGGGATGTCACACGACGCCGCGCCAGGTAAGGAGGGGGGGGGCGCACAACGGAGGAGAGCAGGCAGGGGGGAGCACCAAAAAAAGTTTTTGGGCGGGAACTTGTTTCCAGATTGTTCCCTTCAACATACGCACTCTCCAAAGTCCAGAGGGAGCACAGACATGGATCACCGCAAAAAAGAGAAAAAAATACAATAGTGCACAAACGTACGCATAAAGTGACTGAGATGGGAGTCTTGGCTCTTTTAAATATTGTATCTACAGTGTGTAAATTCATAGGCATCGACTCCTGATGAAGCTGCGTATTCAGCGAAACGCGTTGAGCCATAAGCCGAACCTTTTTGGAAGAGCCGAGTGTGCACCACTTCCTTCTAGGAAACGACCGGGTGTGATCGAATCTAACCAGAAGTGACATGGGACGCAAGACGCAGGACACCCGGAAGATCAGAGGTACACCCTGCAGTGAATGCGCCGATACCATGGCACAAAACCCACGGGGTGCTACATTGCTCGTTCATATTGTTATGCGCATTTTTAAAATGTACCAAATGTAAATCCCTGCAGAGAATACCCCTACCAAAGAAGGGAGATTTGTCACAGTTTTGGGATATATGCTGTATTGAATTTACACACTGTAAGTAGGAAATTTAAAAGAGACAAGACTCCACCTCAGTCACTTTCTACATACGTTTGTGCACTATTGTATATTTTTTTTAATCTTTTTTGAGGTGATCTATGTCTGTGCTCCCCCTGGACTTTGGAGAGAACATACAATATCGTACTATTTTTATTTTAATTTACAGATGAAAAATTATAATGTACAAGATTGAATTAATATTGGATATATAGGGGCAAGTGTACATACTGTACCAGAGAAAACAATTGTGTTTTTTTTTTTTTTAAAGCATAAGATTCAAATAACAACTAAAGTGAGACTTTCACGCTGCTGTTTCTTGTGAAATTGAATGCTCTTTTGTTCTTGAGGTACCATGTAGTTCATTTTTATCAGCTACTTATTGCACTGCATTCATAATAAACGGTATCATACTTAGGCGAGAAGTGGGGATTGACAATTTACCTGCAGCTACAAACTTATCTCTTAATACAAAATAAATTGATAAATACATAAATAAATTGGGTATAAAAAAAATGTAAGTCTCCAAAGCATTTGGTTGCCATGGAAACACTGGAAGTTAAAAAAAAAAATGATTAAAAAAAAGACACAAGGGCAGGGACTACCTGTTATCTTAGTTTGTCTTAACTTACTGCAGAGGTTCTCAACGCCAGTCCTCCAGACCCACCAACAGGTCAGGTTTTCAGGATATCCCTGCTTCAGCACAGGTGGTGCAGTCGAAGACTGAGCAACTGATTCAGCCACCTGTGCTGTTGCAGGGGTATCCTGAAAACCTGACCTGTTCGGGGGTCTTGAGGACGAGTTGAGAACCCCTGACTTACTGTATATGTGCTCTTTGTTGCTGCAGTATGTGCTGTTTTTCTTTTCCCTCCAGTATTGTGCTACGCTGCGGAATACATACAAACAAAAGATGATAGTAATATTTTCCTGAAGCACCAATTACCTGTAGTTAACCCATTAACACTCTGAGTACTGAGGGTGTTTGCTAGCAATGTTCAAGCCACAATAACGAAAATATTATTAATAAAAAAAGGTATACACATCACATATGCATTTTTAAGCAGAACCTGCTCGTTATAATTATATCAATTATGTAATAGTGTTTCCTCGTATAAAAGAATAATGCCAGTCCAAATGTTAACAAAAAGTATTTTATTTTTTTAATTGAATAAATGAAAGCGAAGATGAACTTATATAAATCCTTCAGGCAATGTCACACACAGACTATATTATCATTACGTTCACTATTCTTAAAGCGACCGGAATATCCAAGCATGTTATTTGTAAAGAATTTCTTCAGTAGTACAGAAGCACTGGAAACAAACATATCTACAGTAACTGTAAAACTAAAATATGTTTTCCTGAATTCAGCATAAACATTTTATAACGTAATATTTAATTCATGCATTTGTAAAACCAGGCTCATATTTCCGTGGTGTTCGCTGATCTCCAAGGTTATAAAACGTTGTACTACCTCTCCATATGCAACACCCCCAGCAGCAGTCGTATTAAGTGTGCACGAGGGAAAACACTACACCCCAGGACATTTGTGGGATTTTGTGGGTGCAAACCCCACCAGGCCCGCTGTCCGTTTACCCGGTGCCCAGGACAGAATTCCTGACCTGGCCACTAGGTTGCTGAGGGCAGGCAGAAGGGGGACTTTCGAACCGGGTTATAAAGAAGGAAGGCGGCCCTGGCCCCCCTCCTCTGTTGGGCCTGGCTCCTCCCATGTGGGTGGCTCTGAACCCCACCCAAGATTTAAACAGGGCCCCCCACTCCCTCATTCTAAGTCCAGGTGACGATAACTCTTTCCTAATCTACCCATGACCTGTGAAACCGCTCCAATGTTAGTGCCACCCGTCTTTGCTGCCGTAAATAGAGATTTAATAAGTCACAGGAAAAACACATACCGGGGAATTCTGAGATTTCACAGAGGGAACCTCACACCCAATATGTAAAGGCTGATGTCCTCCCTTTTTAGTTTCAAAAGCAGGCATCACTCTGAAACCTTTCAATATTTGGGAGATTCTGCTGAAGAGGCCCCTATCCTATGACGTGACGTTATGCAGCCCCACAGTGTGACATTTAGGTCAATAACCGGTACACCATGCAGCACTCAAGGGGGTAAACATCTGAATGTCACTTTGGTCTTAGGATGGACTTCCCTTTTAAAGCACAATATGGAGTGTTTCTTGTCATTGCTTAGTATACTAGCAGTAAGGACTTTCTTAGTGAGTTTGGATCCCACACAGATCAAGCATCCACTGTTATTATTTGGGATCTTTTTTTTATTTTTGCATCAGCGTATACATCATTTGTTTTGTCACCCTGGACAAATCTAGTCACAGATTGGTTTCCAAGCAAAGGTTTACGGTTGCTATGCACTGTGCAGGTATCCTGTCATTTGTGACTATAAAAGTTCAGAAATATTTTACCAGCAGTACGAGACAAACGAAACCTGCAGTACATAACCCGTGAGAAATGGACAGAGAGAAAAAAGCTCTGACATCTGAGATACCAGATTAGTGATTCCTGATCTGAAGTGATGCTCCAAGCAGTACAAGCTCAGGAATGTTGCAATTGGAGACACATGGTGAGCAAGTATATGTTCAAACCTATGCAAAGTGGCATAATGTGATGGATGCACAAGTCCTTCTGGCCTAAAGATATGGATATAAGTAGCACCTGTGACAGGAAGCAGAACACCTGCTGTCCCTTTGTATCACTATTATGCTGGCAATGCATCAACCTGAATAAATGAAATGATTAAAGGTGATTCTCTACTTATTACAAAAGTGTGTATGGAGATTGTTGTATACTATTGTACAGCATTTGTGTCATTTTTCTCCATCAACCTACAAAAGATTACAACACCATACTTATTTACACACTTGCCCATAATCCCCTATTTCTCACAATCACTTTCTGTATTTTGCATACGTCTCTACACCACTTTCCCCAAGAAAACGAATGCCCAAGACAAAATATATTACATGTTTTTATTTTGTTATGTTTTCTCTATGGGATGACGTTGATAATATTCTGATTGTCCTGTGTCAAACAGAATGAGGTTAAATGTTTAACAATCAGGCAAAATTATGGTTAAATGCATATTTATTCAACGGAGTTAGTAGACGTGCTAGAATTGATTTTGGAATGATTCGCTTGTTTGAAAAATGCTATTTGAGAAAGTTAAGGAAATCTCAGAGGTTCTCAGGTTTGTAGTTTAGTAAATATTCATACAAAGAACCTTTGCGTTTAATTGCTGCATTTCCAATCCTTTAGGTATGTTTAAATCCATAGTGGAGTATGTGGAACAGAGCACAAGCAAAAAATCCATAGTGGCCTTAAACTCCTTTCCTAGGAGCCCACAGTTTATTTTACTTTATGTATTTTATATGTTTTATGAGACTTTTTGTTTAAGTTAGAAATATTGTACATATTACAAATTGACAGACATGACAACTCTGACTTATTTTCTGTATGTTTCACTGATTATTATTTTTTAAGCATGGATAGTCTAATTTTCTGGTCCGGAAACACGAAATCTCTCTGTTTTTGGAGGTTGACATCTGTGTATTAGTGAATATACCATTTTTTGACACAGCAGATATTGAAGACATTAATAAGTTTTGAACGACACTTATTGTAACGCTCTTAATGAGAAAAACCTGTTTCCCATAGATTCAGAATTTTTAAAAGTATACATGTACTGTATTAAGGTAAACAGTGGGGTAACATATAACTATGATTGAACTGTCCAAAAAATATAGTAGAAAGCTTCACAGACACATCAAACAACGTAGATAATAAGGATGGGCATTTCACTGGTGTTTTGGCTGGAACTCCATTGATTTTGGATTTCAAATTTTTTTTTAAATAAGGTAAAAATATCAAAATAAGTGGGATCCTTTTCATGGCTTTTTTCTGTTTCCGATCTCGAAAATGGTCTGCGTTTCTTGGGTTTTGGTTCGAATTTTGCTCAATATTGACAGTTCGTTCCTGTTTTACCCAAAATTCCGAATGAACATCAGAGTTCAGATTTATAAAGCAACACATCTGCCTATCCTTAGTAGATAAACAAGATATTACCGTATTCCTGCCACTATCAACATTGCAGCCTGACAAGCAGCTTTCTCAAGGTGAATCAAATAGTAGCACTGTAGGAGAGAAGCTGCCCTTCATCCGGTCTGCTGTCTTCTTTGGACCGGAATAAGGGTGGGTTTACATCTTGAAATGTGTTTTCCCATTTTTGTTATGGACCAAGTAAAGTAAACAATTTATTGCGCATCTAATATCTGTAGTGCTGGGTGGTTTACCTGTTAATTTGTCCCATGGATACCCAGGGAGGAGGTGCACTTCTTCTGTACACCTGACAACTCCACTGAACCTAGAATGTTTCCTACCCATCTTCACACGCATCACATCAACATCCAACGACCAAAAACTGGGAGATTTTGGGGGGGGACTGGACCAGAAAAATTGCCTTTTAATTAAAAAAAAAAGCTGGTCTATATCAGTGATACTTCACTGAAGTCTATACAATGTGTGAAACTGCCTCCAATCAGTGAGACTTACAGAAAATCAATGAGAATTAATATTTTTGACATATGTATTCTAAACCTGCACAGACAGCCATCTTGGATTTCAGGAGCTTAAAGCAGCCAGTACCATCTAGTATTTGGGCATGGACTATTGCTGGCATTTTATTGTTATTATTTATAAAATATTTTACCAGGAAGTAATACATTGAGAGTTACCTCTCATTTTCAAGTATGTCCTGGGCACAGATTTAAGACAAATAATACATGGTTACAAATACAGTTACATAAATGAACAGGGTATACATTATATACAAGACATTGCATGCACAGTTAAAGATAATATATATTATGGGCGTATGAAACAGTTACAGACCAGATTAAAATGTGTGACAGCCTTAGATTTGAAAGAACTTAAACTGGTGGTGGATGTAAGAGTCTCTGGTAGTTGTTCCAGTTTTGGGGTGCACAGTAAGAGAAGGAGGAGCGGCCGGATACTATGTTGAGCCTTGGGACCATGAACAGTCTTTTGGAGTCTGATCTCAGGTGATAGGTGCTGCATGTGGTAGGGGTGAGGAGCTTGTTCAGGTAGCTGGGTAGCTTGCCCATAAAGAATTTGAAGGCAAGACAGGAAAGGTGAACTTTGCGCCTAGACTCGAATGATGACCAATCTAGTTCTTTGAGCATTTCGCAGTGATGTGTGTTATAGTTGCATTGGAGAACAAAACGAGAAATTGAATTGTAGAGGGTGTCAATTTTGCTAATGTGGGTTTGAGGTGCCGAGCCATATACTATGTCTCCATAGTCAATAATTGGCATTAGCATCTGCTGTGCGATACGTTTTCTGACCAGGAGACTTAGGGAGGATTTGTTCCTATAAAGTACCCCTAGGTTGGCATAGGTCTTGGTTGTCAGGGTATAAATGTGCATCCCGAATGTTAAGTGGGAGTCAAACCATATGCCCAGGTATTTAAAACTAGTAACAGGAGTTAGGGTGGTGTTAGTGTTGGTTCTAATCTGGAGCTCAGTCGCTGGAAGCTTTAAAAATTTAGTCTTGGTCTCAAATACCATTGTTACAGTCTTGTCAGTGTTTAAAAACAGTTTGTTTTCGAGTTTTCGAGTCTCAAAAAGTCAGACTAAAGTATGTGTTGAAGGTCAGAGAGGCTATGGCTGTGTGCATATAGGATTGTGTCATCTGCATAC